>NC_142208.1:33642323-33825448 GCF_049639895.1 Pseudopodoces humilis | reverse complement strand
CACCCAACACATGCAACCTGCACTGCTTTTTGGGTCAGTATTTCCTTCCTAACTTCCACTCTCTTGCGCTAAATAGCTCCTTTCTTTTATGAAATCTCCCTGTTCATCTTGTGCTACCAGCTGGATGCTGTGGAAAGAGAGGAACCAAGAGCTAAATGGTGCTTGTGAGCCAAATCCTTCAACATCACATTACAGCTGAGTGACTCGAGGGCACAGGCAGCTGGTGCTGCTCACAGGGTGACAACTGTTTGTGCCACAGAAGCAAGTGGAGTTGAAAATTCTATTTTCAAGGCAGGCAATACTCGCACTTTTGAATTGGCCTTAAAAAATTACAGCTTCATACCATCATCAAATTGATGATACCATTGAGAGAGAGAGATGTATTCCACTTTACATATTATAAAGATGCTGCCACAACTTCAATCTTTATGTTGCTGTAACCAAAGTGTGAATATACAAATATTCCATCTACAGCTACAGGGAAAAAAAGAATCCTCCAAGAATTCACTGACAGCTGCTGTGTCGTACACAGGGTGATCTGGTTTCAGGCAGAAAAAGTTGGAAAAAGCTGTTCACAAACCTGTTGCCATAATCAATTTTGGCAGTCACTTTCTTTTTCAGCTCCTTGAGCTCGTCTTGGGGCAGGGTCCCGGAGAGGATTTGGGATCTCCACTCAATCAGGTCGTAAATCATGTGCCGCACGCTGCGGAACATTTCCCTGTGGTCCTGCTGTTGTGGGGGGAAAAAATGGGGGAGAAATCAGCTTTGAAGGCTTGGGAATAGACAGGATAAATTGCAATTATAAGTAGGAATTCAAAGGGTAAGCCTACAGCGGCTCTGAGACAGGAGCCTCACTTCGTACAGCACAGAACAGGGAATATTCAGAGAGCTGAACTCAGATTTAAGGAGCTAAATAGGTGTAAATGCTTGGGTTTATGTTATCTTAAAACCTGGGTCATGCTGTTTCCAGGCATTCAAGAGGAAAAAGTCCTTTTATTGATTCCCAGGGTAGCTTTGTTCAGTGACCCTCTGTGCTGAGCAGAACAGGGCTGAAAATGGTGCATTTTAACAGCAAGAGGCTCAAGTTCTGCAACAGATGGGAGAATCCTTTCCTTCGTGCTTAAACCACCACAATAAGACCTGAAAATCCCTCATGGTGCACATCAGTGCCATACAAGTCCACAGGTAACTTTTAAAGGACAGTGAAACACCAGGAAAGACCTAAACTTGATAGGAAGTTAAATACCCCAATTGTCTATAAAGCCTGGAACTGTGGATATTAAATACTGCCCGCAGCATATACAAACTTGCCTTGGCAACACTCAGCTAAGCTAGGAATAATTAAATAATTACAGTAAAATTCTCCACTTTAAAAAAAAAACAAGGAAAAACTGCAGAAGATGCAGTAAAAGAACATAATGACTCCAAGACTCTGGGAAAAGGATATCTAACTGTGAAACTTAAAGACTTCAGTCTGTTCAGATTATCCAAAAGCTGGCTTGATTATAGTGGGAGAACCTTCACAGAGAGAAAATACCCATTATTAAAAGCTCTTTAATGTAGCAGAGAAAGACACAACAGGCACATATGGCTGGGAGCTAAATACAGACAAATCCAAATGGGGAAGAGGTTCCTGATTTTCCAGGCTGCAGGCAATCATAAACCAGAGAGATGGCAAACATTCCACATCCCCTGCTCTCTGCAAACAAAAACTGAACATCCATTCAAGATTCAAACACAAATTAGAAACTGAATCAAGGCATCAGTGGAGCTGTTTAATGAGTTTTGTTATTCAAGATAGAGACAGCATGGAAGTCTGCAGACTGCCCGGTCTGAAACCAGTTACCTCCAGTAAACCAAACCTCCCTCAATTGCCTGCTCTTGGATTCAAAACTATTAGCAATGCACTGAAGCATTGTTCTAAAGATTTGTGTGATATCTCCTATGACAAGAGATTATGTATTAAAGAGAGAGTTTAAGGAGTTGGAATAGCAGGGAGTTTGTGTGGTGGGGAGCAGGGAAGGAGCAGAAATAAAGGAGGAGGAACAGAATCTCAAGAGGGCACTGGCAACAGCTTTGCCCTTGGTTCCAGTGCTGTGGAATCCCAGAGTGGAAAGGTTTGGGAGGGACTTTAAATCCCACCCAGTGCCACTCCTGCCATGGACAGGGACTAATTCCACAATCCCTGGCTGCTCCAAGCCCCAAACCATTTCTCACCCTGGCAGTGCACAAGGCCAGGCTGGACAGGGCTCGGAGCAGCCAGGGATTGTGGAATTAGTCCCTGCCCATGGCAGGAGTGGCACTGGGTGGGATTTAAAGTCCCTCCCAACCCAAACCATTGGGGAATTCCAAAGCACTGGAACCAAGGGCAAAGCTGTTGCCAGTGCCCTCTTGAGATTCTGTTCCTCCTCCTTTATTTCTGCTCCTTCCCTGCTCCCCACCACACAAACTCCCTGCTATTCCAACTCCTTAAACTCTCTCTTTAATACATAATCTGTTTCTTTTCATAGGAGATATTATCCTTCATCTTCTATATTGCCACACTCCATCATTTCCATTACACTCTTACTCCTAATCTTTATTTTCATGGGTGTGATTAAAAGCCACATTAGTCAGCACAAACGTCTTCATTACCACTCGGTGTCTTCATTACACAGCTTGCACTTTTATGATACAAGATTTCAAACATATTTATGGGAAACAGAGACTGCATTAAACCCTGCTTTAAATAAAGGAATTTTGTGTTCCCATTATCTTGTTACAGTGACCTTGCACAATGAGAGCATCCCAAGAGTGGGCCAGGCACCTTAAATCCCACAGCAGGCCTTGCTTTACATCTGAACTGCACTTTTAAATAGAAGTTTGCTCTCTCTGATCTTGTTTTTGTAGCTTCCCATCTGAGAGACCATCAATAATTATCACTACAAATTTCTAAGAATATATTCTTATGTGGTTGAAAACTCAGTGTATCAAAACAAACAAATGTGCAAGTTAAGGTGACAAAATTTGGGAACAATCAACTTTATGTAAAGGAATACTGAGAGGTTAAAGGCCTACACTGATAATTTTACAAAGCATTCAGTTTATATCCACAAATTCAACATTAAATACTCAATTATTTCATAACAGAGACCAACAGCCTTAAGAAAATGCCTGAAAACCATTTCTTTAATTTCTTTTAAAAGTTACATGTTAAATTACTCCAAATATACATATATATATACTCCAAATATACACCTTAAAAATCAAACATTTTCTATAACAGAATCTGCACTAAAAAGTGTAGTGTATAAAAAGGGATTATAACTGCTCAACAAATTATTGCTAGATCAAGGTAACACTAAAAAAATCTGATTCTGAACAAGAAAATAAAGATACTTGAGAACACAGGCAAGAGGTCTGTGCTTTAACAAGCACAAAACAACCTGAGATTTGTGCTTTAACAGAGATGATGCTACATGGATGCTCGGAACTCAAAACAGCCTTTAGAAACAACAACAGAAGGGGAAATTAATTTATTAAGAGTTCTTTCATAAATAGCAGTTCCTTCCTCTTTGTCCCTGTCCCTTTCCCAGCACCACTTTTCCCATAAAACTCTCCCAGTGAACGTTTTCCTGGGCTGTCCTTACCACATAGAGCTGCCTCCAGATGATGGACCATTCCCTCAGCGTGGTGGTGACCTCCTGGATCAGGGGCAGCTCGTTGGGGATCACTGTCTCGTGTTGGCTGAAGAGTTAAAAAAAAGAGGCTGAATTAAGCAGCAACTTCAGTGAGAATGAAGAACCACAGAATTTTCAAGGTTTGAAAGGAGCTTTAAGGTCACTGAGTGTGACCAGCACCACCATGGTCACCACTAACCCATGTCCCCAAGTGCCACATCCACAGGGTTTCTGAGCAATCCCAGGAACGGTGACACCAGCGCTGCACAGAGCAGCCTCCTCTCTGGAAATTATTAAATTATTATGCTGAAAATGATTATGGAAATTATTATGCTGAAATCTAATCTAAATCACCTGATCTAGAATAATTCCTAAGGAAGAAATGTTCACTTCCAAAGGGAACTGAATAGAACTGGGATGGAATTAGCATCACTTGTTAGGAATTTATAAGCAAAATGAAGACGTTAGCAGATATTGAAGCACCGGACACCAGTACAGCCACACCACATAAAAGGAATTTTTCTGCTTAGATTATGGAATCATGGAATGGTTTGGGTTGGAAGGAATCAAAGATGATCCTGTTTCATCCCTGCCATGGCAGAGACACCTTCCACAATCCGATGTCCCAGCCCCAATGTCCAGCCTGGCCTTGGGCACTGCCAGGGATCCAGGGGCAGCCCCAGCTGCTCTGGGAATTCCACCCCATCCCCACTCCACCTTCCCAAGGAACAATCCCTTCCCAATATCCCATCCAGCCCTGCCCTCCTTCAGTTTAAGGCCATCCCCTCTTATCCAATCCCTCCACACCCAGCAGATTTTTCCCACCCTCCCCTCATTTCTACACTCCCAAGGATATCAATGCATACCTTACTATAAAAACATTCATTACTGACAATTTTCTTGGTTGTTTCTTGTAAAATAAATAAACCAGATGTTCCCAACCTACAACACCATACTCCTCTTTCACTGTTCTTTTTTTTCAAAATATTGGTCTTGCAACAGAAAAATTAAGATTCAATTCATTACCACGAAGTTTCTGTATGATTTGTTTGAAAATGAGGTGCCATGAAGGTAAGAAACACCAGCCAGACCTCTGAATATTGCAGAAGCAGGGTACTTAAAGGTAGTTTTGCAATCAGCAAGGAAGATGTCATTATGCAGCAATCTCATGATTAGCAGTTTGATCATTTACATATTTAACAGAGTATAAAAATAAATCAGGCACAAAGGAATAAAACGTTTTAATCCTGTTTCATTCCATTTCATACCTGGGTAATGATTTATTAATTTCACTTCACCTCCTTTTTTCCTCTGGGATTTTTTTCCTGGTTTTTAACTTAATTTTTATATTCATCTTAAGACCTGCATGTCCAGCAAAGCTGATTTGATACATAAGGATCTGAAGAGCTACTGAACAACAAACACAGCTCAAACTATTGCACACACCAAGGGAAGGAATGGGAAAATTACAAAATAACTTCTCAGTAAGGCAGGAAACCACCTGGAAACAAGTGTAAGTTACCTGGTAATGCATGGAAATGATGTGGATAAAACAGGAAAAAGGAGTTTTCTTCTTTTCAAATCCAACTTACCCTTTGCCTTCAACGATTGCTTCCTTAAGATGGATATAGGAGGCAGGGAATATGCCCTTGGAGAGGGAGGGAGAGGAAAAAAATGTGTTATTTAACCAGTTACACACAACATATTGTGTTTATTACCTAAAATATGCCAAAACACTGCTGGGTGTGCAGAGCCATTCACATCCTCAAGCATCAGACGAGCTGTGTTTGGGACTTTTTTGATATTTATTGAATTTCTGCATTGCCTGTCCTTTCAAGATGTTACAGCAACCTTACAGCTTCTCTGAAAAAATATTCTAAATTAAGCAAGATGCCAGAAATAAAATAATATTTTTAAAATAATCCAAGTCAAGCTGATAAAGCCAATTCCACCATCTCACCCTTCAAGATAGGAGTTGAGTTTTCTGATCATCTGGGAATGCAATAATAGGAATTCTTGGGCAGCCACAGGGGAAAGAGGGCACAGACATGTGACTTTCCACCCCAGTATAAAAAATATTTTAAAATCACTAAATTTAGTGGCAGTCAGACAAATGTAGCAACACATGGAATTAATTCAAGACCAGAGAAATGTCTAATTGCTTCTCAGACTGTAAAAAGCACGTTCATGAAATATGGCTTGTAAGAAACTCAGTGTGTTCACACACAGGAAAAAAAAGGAAAGTACAAAAATAGAGTAAAAACCCAGGCCTGGTAAGGAAATGGGTGGGATGAACCACCCAACTCTTTACTTTTAGAGATGGAAACAACTTAAAAACACACCTCTGGAGGCAAACATGGCATTTGCAGTGTTTCAGTGAAAAGCCTGAAGTTTAATTTTGTTTAATTACTCCTATGAAGTAAAAGGCTCAAAAAATAAAACACGATGCCACAACCAGTATTTGTGTGGTTTTCTCTCCTTTCATTTCCAAAAAGCTGCTGTAAATGCAGCCCTTGGTGCACACTGAAATTCCACTGCAGGAGGAGCATCCTCCTCCCTCCAAAGGGAACAGCTGAAAATTCCCAAGGTTTGGCTCCACATCCCTCTCCAAGCTGCAACTGCATTCCACCAGGAATTTCACAGCATTTCAGAGAAGCCTCCAAAGAAACCAAGGTTTGAACTTTTTACTGAGGAAAGGCTTGGTGCAGCATTTACTGCACAGAAAAAGATGATGAATGTCAAGATTCAGTGACCGATTTCCCTTTAAATTGCAAAAACTGGGATCACACAAATATAAAATAGCCTGGCTTGGAAGGGTCCTTAAAGCTCATCCAGTTCTACTCCTGCCATGGGCAGGGACACCTTGCACTGTCCCAGGTGCTCCAGCCTGGCTTTGGACACTTCCAGGGATCCAGGGGCAGCCAGAGCTTCTATGGGAATTCCATCCCAGACCCTCCCCACCCTCCCAGGGAACAATTCCTGCCCAAGATCCTAACTAAATCTCCCCTCCTTCAGCTTAAAGCCACTTCCCCTTGTCCTGTCACTCCATCCCTTGTCCAAATTCTCTCTCCATCTTTCCTGGAGCCCCTTCAGGCACTGGGAGGCCACACTGAGGTCACCTCAAAGTTCCTCCTCTCCAGGCTGAACAATCCCAGCCTTTCCTCCATCCCTCTGCCTGCTCTGGACTCTCCAGCAGCTCCAGCTCCTTCCTTTGGACCCCAGAGCTGGATACACCACTCATCTTCTAGACCTTGCTAAAAGAATTTTTTATTAACTTGAAAAATTCCCACAGACCAGAGGCTGAGGACACAGACCAGCAGGGACCACTGCACACCTGGGATCCAGCTCCATCAAACCCACACACCCAGTGCCAAAATCCATCTTATTCCAAGAGAAAAATGAGGCCCACACACTCTGGCAACACTCACCTTCTTGGATTTCTTCCGTAGTGTATAACCCCTGTACCAACCTAGGAGAGAAAAAAGGGGAAAAGCATTAAAAAGTTCATTTATGGCACCTCCCAGCCGCTCCTTCCCAGCTCAACAGCACCGTTGGGTGGTTTCTGATCCTGCTTCAGCCCTGCACATCCCACCTGAATTTCAATTTTCCATATGCTGGATATCCTGGATAAAACAAGTCATCCTGGAGGGTATGAAATCAGAGTGATAATGGAGACAAGTACATGGCAGAGATGGTGGTTCACAGGATGTGTTTAATTGCTGTGTATTTAATTTTAATTACTAACTCACCAACATGAACAAACCAACTTAAGAGCATAAACTTGACAAAAATTTCTTGATAGACTACTTCTATTTCAAAATCCACCTAAATTCCACAAATCCAAGTTTTCAGCTGTTAGTCATCTCACCAGGAAACAGGAATACTTTGGAATTTAGGTGTCACATATCACAATACAAAAGCAAAGAGCCCTTTTGGAAAGCTGAGCCTGAATACAGCATCCACCCCTCAGCCTGGCAAAGAAGGGTTTGTAGAGCAAAGCATCCCTGTCTAGGGGAGGATGGGGAGATCACAAAGCAGATGTGGAATAGAAACTGCAGTCCTAGGGAACAGGAAAGAAGTTCCATGAAATCAAGACATGCTGATGAATTCATTATGCAAACTCTGGGACCAGAAATCCAAATTAAAGGCTCCAAGCACATGGGATTTTTCAGTCTGCTCTCCTGCAGCACAAGCCCAAGGGATTAATCCTCTTCTCTCCCTCCAGCACCTGGGGCTGGTTAGTGCCACCTCAAAGATCTGGGCTCTGTAATCACCACACTTCACCTCCCAACAGAGGCTGCCACAGCCTCACATCCCACATTCCCACTGCTTCCAGAGGAACATCAAACTGCTGCTGAAATCAGCACTCCCAGTCCTGCTCAGGTGCAAAGGAGGCAAAGCATTCCTGCCTGTGCTCACCCCACTGCCTGCAATCCGTGCACAGATTCCAATCCTCATAAAAAACGGGAATTCCCACGGTTTTAGATGAACAAAGCAACATTCTGAAGTCCTGGCGTTTAAACTGCTGAACAACACGACCCTGATCAGATGCACTGCACAAACTAAAGAAGAAACAATAGTTATTTCTTCTCCCGCTGCACCTGCGCAATAAAAAAAGCCCTGTGGCAAACACAGCTCCCCATGGATGAACCTCTGCTTCCTGAAATTTTGCAGCCACAGCTCCCAGGATCATGGAGAAGAGAGCAGCCAAAATCTGCCCTGGACAACTGGCTGCACTCCTGCTCCTTGCAGAGGTCCTGATGTGGCCTGGCAGGTCAGACCAGGCTCCTCCTGTGTGCAGCTGGTGCTGGGTGTCCAGCCTGGAGCCGTGCAGGGAGCCCAGTTTGCACCTGCAGCCCTCACTGGTGCAGCTGGAGGCACTGGGTCTGGCCATGAACGGGCTCAGATGAGGGCAGGGACACCCAAACACATGCAGCCATCTCTAAACAACTCCCCAAAAACATGGGAGAGCAGGGGGGGGCTCACCTGGAGAGGAGAAGCTCCAGGGAGAGCTCAGAGCCCCTGCCAGGGCCTGAAGGGGCTCCAGGAGAGCTGGAGAGGGACTGGGGACAAGGGATGGAAGGACAGGACACAGGGAATGGCTCCCAGTGCCAGAGGGCAGGGCTGGATGGGATTTTGGGCAGGAATTGTTCCTGGCAGGGTGGGGAGGAGCTGGGATGGAATTCCCAGAGCAGCTGGGGCTGCCCCTGGATCCCTGGCAGTGCCCAAGGCCAGGCTGGACATTGGGGCTGGAGCAGCTGGGACAGGGGAAGGTGCCCCTGCCATGGCTGGGGTGGGAATGGATGAGCTTTGAGATTCTTTCCAGCCCAAACCATTGTGGGATTCCAGGAATTCCTTCCCTGGGAAGGAGGTGATGCTCTGGTACCAGCTGTGGACTCCTCATCCCTGGACATGCTCAAGACCAGACCTTGCCCTTAAGAAATCTGGGACCAAGAAGTTGATAATGTGGATCCAAAGAAATGCTCAACTAAGACACCAATTAAATATTTCTGTCAAAGCTGCAAGAGACTCAAGAATTTGCTGTGGTTACCCTCAAACAATGCATCCATTTTTGACACAGTTACACTGCATTCAAAACAAACAAATCAAAAATCTGCAACAAAAACTAGACTTTCCCATAATACCAAGAATAATGTCTGAAAATCTCTGTTTGGGAAGCCAAATTCCCTCCTCACAGCAGCACTAGACATTAATTGATGTTCCAACAGTCAGTCTTGGTTTTGAGGTTGATTTTCTCTTACATTTCCCAGCAATTCCCTTTAATGAGCCACATTTATTGATCATATGGTTCCATTTGCCCATTCCATCAAATAATGTCAAGAAATAGAATTAAGACAATAAAGATGTGGAAAGTACTAATCCAGAATGTGGCAAATACTTGAGTTTTAAGGTATCTGCTACAAAATACAATCCTCCTCTCCTACAGAGCAGGATATTTAGGAATTCCTATGGCTTTCCTCTTTGGCTTTTCCTCTAAGGCTCAGATTAGAAGGACAGAGAAAGTTTTCTAACTGAAAAATAAACTAAAATACTTCCTAAAAGAAAAAAAAATCATTTTATTTTCAACATTAATTAGTCTAGAAAGTAGCTTCATCTTTACTTTGGTTCCTGGAAGAACATAAATTTAGCACTTAATAGTGATGTGTGCACATTCATTTCCAATCTCCTCACTCCCATAAAAACAGGGGATGTTTTCCACCAAGACTGAAACTTTACAGAATCTGCACACTGAATTCTTTCTACACCATTTTTTTGCATTTCAGAGAGGAAAAAAGTTTCCACAATTAGAATTTAAAGTGTCAAAACTTCTTGAAAAACTCCAAAATAAGTTCTGCTCATTGGCAACAAAAGTAAATATTATTTTAAACACAGGGGAAAAGTTCAACTCAGAAATTAAATCCAGTACATGGCAGCAACAGATATCCTATATCTGTCCTAAAACCACATCTTCCAGACTATGGATGTGAGACTGAGCCCTTCCAACTCCTCACCTGTCTTCTGCAGAGACCCCAACTGAGCAAGGATTTCCCAGGAGCTTTTCTTGGCAATGCAGATTCAGTGGGAAAAAAACCCCAAGAAATGAATTTCTGGCACTTCAAAGCCCACAGACACAGACCAGTCTTCAAAACTGCTCTGAACTTAAGGATTATTGCAGAAAACTAATTTTAAAGAGTATCAAAATTACAGCAGGATGGGAGGAGTAGAATGTGGACTTCTGTAGGTATCCATGAAAAAAACCAACTGCTTTTCCCACAGGGAAAAGGGGAAGGAAAGGCAAAATCCCAGCTCTTTCACATAAAAGGCTTTACTGAGTCTTCCAGCAAGTTTTCTGTCTCAGAATTATTTAATTAGGAGGTTTTCCTTTGGGTGGGCCCATTCCCACCTCAGCCCAGCACAGGTGGGTGAGTCCCAGGCCCACACCTGGAAATTTGTAGGGTACAAAACCTGCCAGGGGCACAATCCACACCAATTTTATCTAGGGAAACAGGGAGATCAAACAACTCAAATAATCCCCTAATCTTGGCAGCTCTGAACAAGAGAGAAGAGTTACAGCATCTAAATCCCCATCTCAGCAGGTCGGGAATGAGCAATCAGTGCTTGGGAGAACAGGAATTTGTGTTTCTTTTACCATCAACTCATCCCATGTGTTCCAATCCCTAAGAGGGTGAGAGGGGGAAGCTTTTCCTATTATTTATTTCCTGTTTTCCTATTATTCCAGTCCAGGGGAAAAGTGGCTCATTCCCCACTGTCCCACTTATTTGGGAACAGTCAGCATTTGAAAGGGTTTCACATTCCCTGCTCAGTTTCTCCCACATTCATTAAATAAATCTATTTATATATCAAAGTACAAAGCAGTGCAATATTTGAATGGCTCCATTTGCATTTAAAATCTTTGCATTATTAGGGGTTTATTAAAGCATGCAACGTCAGATAGTGGAAAGATTGCTTTGCTCAAACTTGGCATTGCAGCAGCAAATTGAGCTCCAATAAAATACCAGCCGAGAAATAATGAGAAAATTAAAAAATTCCACTTCCAGTGATGATCAACTCTCGCTGAAATAGCCCTGTTTGTTTCAGTAAATATAATATTTTAAAAAATCCAATTAAGCCAACAACTAAAATTAATTTATCACTATCACCCAGACCAACCAATAGATCAATGTCTAGAGAAGCAAATTAAATCAACATATTAAATTAACTCATCTTTCCACAAGACAAACAATGTTACACTATTTCAAACAGACAGCTTAGCTCTCTGTTCCCCACACCTTTCCAAACTGCAGTATGCCATAGAATTTCAACTCAAGGATATAATGGAAGAGTTTTATTTTGCTTGGATTAAGAGCTGAAAATGTTTTGACACTTTCCTCATCATGCTGATTATCAAACTCAGCACTGAGATTCCCTTGTACAAGGATGAGGGAGGAAAGATTTTGGTACAGGTGATGTCTGTAGAGTTTCATATCAAAAGAGTTATCTGGAAAATCAGCGCACAGTAACACAGGCACCCATCTCAGAAGAGACACATAAATTATTCAGGACCCAGGTGACTTTCAAATTCTGACTAAATTTCTTGTAGCAGCAGGTTCATCTGCATTACCTAAGGGTACCCAAAAAGCATCTTTCATTTCTCTGATGTGGGGGAGATGCCACAACTGATCCATACAAACCCAGCTGTGTGAAAACTCTTCTTCCCCAGAAAATCCAGTGCTTATTCACCAGGCCACTTGTCTCCATTTGCTTCAACTTCCAGTTCAAGAGGGTCACAAGCAGAAAAGGAAGGCAATTCCCCAAAAAAAAAAAACAACCTATTTTTCAATTCAGTTTTTGCCATCTTACCCTCATAAGTTTCCAGTATGTGCACGGTGTCACCAATCTGTAAGGAAAGTTCATCTGGTCCCCTGGCATCGTAGTTGTAGAGAGCTGGACAGAGGGAACACTGCTGTTAGTACAGGCAAGACAACATAATCCAGGTGTTTCTCCACATCCCTGCTTCTTGTACTCATTATTGCCATTCTGAATCTTTTTGTAAAAAAAAAAAATAAATAAATTTTAAATTCTATAAAAATTTAGCCAAGTTCTTAAATCCATTAATATTTCCCTTTGTAACAAAAAAAACCCAACCCACAGGTTCACTTTCTAAAGCTGTCCCTCACTCTGTTTATAATGCTTTGCTTCTTCATGGCAATACACTCAATTTTTGTTGTATTTGCCAGCTTTCCACAGCACTTTGTGTCAATTTTAAGCAGCTCTACAAAGAACTGCTCTGTCTTCCCTTGTCAGCTCAACACACAGAAAACTTACAAAGTGTCTTCAGAAAACTCAAATTGCCACACTAACATTAAAGGATTATTTCTCAGTCACTTCCTTCATTTACTGCATGCATAGGATGTTGAAAAATATGATTTCAGAATTTCTGAGTGCCAGAGGCACCATCCACTGTACAATAAACCCCAACAAATCCAACAGGAACTCAAAGACCACTCTTCTCTGCCACTCCCAAAAGAAAATCTGGATACTTTTGAGCACTGAGATTGGTGATGTCCACAAATTCATCTGATAAAGAACGCTACAAACCAGGTTTGGTTGGGAAAAAAAAATACTCGTGATCTGAAAAACAAAACAGTTACAACTCTTAAAGCCACATTTTTAATTTTTATAAGGAGTAAACTCTCTGTAGGAGGAAAAAATCTTCCAATAGCAAGGAGGGTCCTCATGATTGAAGGCAGAGACTGAAAGATTGAAATTAAAGACCTTTAGTCAAGGTGGACCCACAGAAGTTTCTCCCTCAATTTACAAGTGCAGCTACGCCCTCCACTGATCCCCAGGATCAGTAACACCTGAAAATCAGAATTTCTCACTATTTGTTGTAACTCTTCAGGAAACAAAAGCATTTTTAGAACATAATAATTATCTCCCAAGTTCCTACCACCCCTCAGATCACCACTGCTTTTCCTTCTGCCTCAGTTTCCAGGACTCAGGACTTTTATTGGAACAGAAAGAGCCGGATAAGCGACACGTGGCTCTCACAGGAAATTTTCAGACCAAGAGTTCACAGAGCATCCACAACACATCCCACACTCATTACAGATATCAAAGCACTTCCAAAAAAAAGCCCCTCAAGTTCAAAACTTAGGGCAGAGCTACAAATGAAGCAATGAGAGGTGGGATCCAGGAAACACCTGCCTTACCTGGCCAGCTCCCTCCTCCCCCAGATCTCCTGCCACACAGGAGATCAACACCACAAATCACATCTGTAACAACTGGCAACTGGACCAAAAACACTGCTCTGACCCCAAACCTGATCATCTGTTCAGCCCCAAGTTCACAGACTGGGAACATCACAGTGGGCACGAGGGGAGCTCAAATCCCAGCACGAGGATGGTGCACAGAGCCCACTGCTGCCTCCAGCCCAGCCTCTAGGAACGACTGCTTGTTCTCCCCAGAACTCCTGGAATGGCAGCTCACAACCAGATCAACAATAAATAAACCCATAATCCACTGGATCACCAATAAACCCACCCATAAACCAATGGATCAACAATAAATAAACCCATAATCCATTGGATCACTGATAAATAAACCTATAATCCATTGGATCACCAATAAATAAACCCAAAATCCCTTGGATCACCAATAAATCAATCCATAATCTATTGGATCACCAATAAATCAATCCATAATCCATTGGATCACCAATAAATAAACCCAAAATCCCTTGGATCACCAATAAATAAACCCATAATCCCTTGGATCACCAATAAATCAATCCATAATCTATTGGATCTCCAATAAATCAATCCATAATCCCTTGGATCACCAATAAATAAACCCATAATCCCTTGGATCACCAATAAATCAATCCATAATCTATTGGATCACCAATAAATCAATCCATAATCCATTGGATCACCAATAAATAAACCCATAATCCACTGGATCACCAACAAATAATCCACCCAGGCTGGCTGGGTCCTTTTCTCTGCAGAACTCCTCTGACTTGACAGACTTTAGAAGAGGGAAATAAATAAATTTGAGCAACCAAGCAGAAAAAAAACCATGGAAAAGCAGTTTGGAAAACACTGTATAAGGTGGAAGATGATTAATGGAATAAAAACACACTACAGTGTAAAAAGAATAAAGGTCAGGTGCACTGCAGAGACCAATATCACCAGGATTTAAATGAAGGTTTTAGAAAGGAACAGTTTCTATTGACATCAAAACAAGCCAAGCTATTTGTGTTTCAGTGTTTTCCTAATTTTTGTCATTATTAGACACAGAGAAACCCTCCCTCCCAGTATCTGGCACAGGATCTCTGAAAGCCAGAAATGCAGGAGAAGGAGGTTCTGAGAAACACCTTAACAAAAATGAGCATTTTCAACCTCTCAGTGATGATCAGTGGTGAGCAGAGAGCACGTGGGACAATCTGCTGGGAAACACTCCCCAGAAATATTCTCATTTCAGCCTTTGTGCACTGCAGGGAAAACAAAGTTACACAGCCCTAACTCCTCCAAACTTGTGTGGCTGGAGTGCAACACACACAAAAAAAATAATCCTTGGGGTGTTTACTCAGATCCCTTCAAAGCTCACAGCTCAATCAAGAGGCCCCTGGGATGTTCACACATCCAAAAATGAATCCAAGGACAGTCTCCCACCTCCAGGACCCTGACAAGCAACTTCACTGACTCACACCAGACATCCCAGCCAGGAAAGATCTGCATTATAACAGATTAAAAAATCAGTCCTCTACTCAATTCACACTTCAGCTGAGCATTTCTCCAACATTTACGTGGAATAACACTCAGGATCAAAGGCAGCTATGAATAAAAGGCACTAAAATTTATGCCCAAGAGTGCTAAAACTGGTGTCTGTCACCAGAAGGAAGGTCAGGCACCAGGAGCTGTGATGTAATGACCAATTCTTCTGACAGAAGATGACAAACAGCCATCAAATGGTAATTACTGCCCACAACAGCTCCCACTGACCTCAACTGACTGAGGAGCCAGGGAGGGGTGATTTATCTTTAAAAATACATATATATGTGTGAAAAATATGTCTGCAAGAGAAAATAAATCACATTTCTGGCTTCCAACAGCATTGACAGATAGTGAAGCAAACAACCAAAATAACTATAAAGTGCATTCCACCCCTGTGATTACAAAGCAAGGCTTGAACTGCACCACAAACTCCCCTGCAAGGTAGCAGATAACTCCTTCTCACAGGATTTTTTTTTTTTTTTTATGTACACTGGCATCAAAAGATGTTGTGATAGAAAATGTTTGATTGGAGCAAATGACAAGGCTTTAATTAATGGAAAAGACAAAATTTGGAGGAGTCAAGCATGAAATGGGTACGTTTGCATTTTGTATCATCAACTGTATCCTGAGTTATCATTTAAAATATTTAAAAACTCGGGGTATAACTTTTGATTTTTTTAACTTTGTTTTCTTTTTTAATTGAAGTATGTTTTGCTTAATTTAAAAAAAATCCTGCATCCACACAAGAGTCCCAGAGTGCCAAAAGCAAAGGATTAAGTGTGGGCACAGAAAAAGGCATTTTTCAACTCTAGGAGTTGATAAAGAAAGGAACAATGAACAGGGCATTACAGTAATTACACCAAAGCCCCATTTACCCTTCAAGAACACAAAAGAAACACCTCTGTAGCTGCACTCGTTAATCTGCATACATCAGAAAAACGAGGAGGACAACACTAGAAGAATTAGAGGTGGAAAAAAAGGAAAAAGCAAACAAAGGTAACATCAATTTATGTAGAAAAAGCTTTTTGCTGACTGTATGAACAGCAAGATATCTTAAGATATCATAAAGATGTTACAGAGTAATATTCCCTGGTATTACTTTGCTTTAAAGGCTGTATTAATCATTCTAAACTCCTCAAAGAAACCAAACTACATTTAACACATTACCAGCTTTATTTTACACTGGCTTTTTAAAAAACTCCCTAAATCATAACTGTGCTTTTTCAATAAAAGCAGACAAATTGCAAAGGTGAAAGCAAAGTCTTTTGTAAATTCTCTGGTATTAAAAGACATCTGAAGCTTTTCCTACTTTCCCTAAAATGAAAGTGGCTGATTTGAGTATTCAGGCAGATTCCTTAGTTCTCTGCTACTCACCCAGAGGAGTTTCTAATTTCTACACCCGAGGCTAAATGGAGAAGCAAAAGGAAAAAAACAGTGTTTGAGTCAGGAGTTGCACCTGAGAACTGTTAAAGACAATTATTTCATGTGTACATTAACCAAGGGTACAGCCTCTTGCCCTCCTCACCTTGGGTTTTGTCATTCCTGGTCTCACCAAGCTTGATTCAGAGCTCTTGCTCAGTATTTTAATTATTCTGTTATCCAAACATTCCCAAAAAATTAACTTCCCAAAGAGAGGAGAAGCCTGGAGAAATTTGTAGATCTGAACAGTTACCACCAAGCTAAAGGAGAAAATCCAGCTCGAGGTTCCTCCTGGCCCAGTGATGCTCTAATCTTATCGATTAAATCCACGGATGTGACTTTCATCACAGGATTTGCCTAAATCCCACAAGTTCAAGTAGATAGAAAGGATTTATCAGCACTTTTCCCTTACAAAGGTGAGACAGTTCCTTTCACTCCACTCTGTGAGCAGCAAATTCCTCAAACACACAATGCTTCACCTGGGACCTTCACGACTGCACAGGGCACCTGATGAGAGAATCCTATACCAGATTCTGGAACCTCTCAGGTTGCAATGCCAGCCTGCCTCCCCTTTTCCAAAGTGAGGACACCAAGAACAAAGGGCCACCAAGCTTTTCTAAGCACAAACAGACACCTCAGGTCCCACTCCAGATGGCAAGGGCAGCAATTTGTTCTGCATCACATTTGGTGTCTCATCCCTCCGTACCCAACGTGAATTAATTAATAAGCTGAGGAAACTTCAGAAATCCAAACAATCCCAAACTTGAGGCTTCTCAAAGTGCAACCACCCTGCTGAGTCCTGCTGGCAGAGCTCGAGTAGGACAAACCAAGATGCTCACTTGTCCTTTCTGCACTAACTGAAAAATACAGAAAGAAATAAAACCTGGAGAAAAGGAGGCTCAGGGGTGAAGCTTCTGGCTGTGCACAACTCCCTGACAGGAGGGGGCAGCCAGGCTGGGAAGGGACAGGGACAGGACGAGAGGAAATGCTGCACTAGGGGAGGCTCAGGGTGGACATCAGCAGGAATTTCTCCATGGAAAGGCCATGGAAAGGGTGGCCAGGGAGGTCTGGAGTCCCCATCCCTGCAGGTGTCCAAGGAAGGGCTGGAGGTGGCACTCAGTACTCTGGGCTGGGGACAAGGTGGGCATCATCCACATCCACCCACAGCTTGGACTTAGAGATCTTGGTGCCCTTTTCCAACCTGAGTAAATCTGGGATTCTGTGAAATGGAGAGTTCCGGATGAAGCCAAGATTTCCAAGAAACAAGTTCAGTTTCTTGCTTTCCTTCCTCCCCCCCTTTCAAGCCAGACACTTTATTTTTAGGGAGCTAATGAAGTGAGCTGCTCAGTCACCATTTTAACAGCTCTCCCCCCCTCCTTCTGGCTAATCTGTATTCAGAGTACTTCACCACCAAGTACTGAGGGTATAAAGCTGAAACTAGTGCTAAAATATATATATATGTAATTATTGACTCTAACAGCATTATTAATGTGCCATAATGCACAGCTTACAAGAAGCACAATCAAGAACGTCCAAATTGATTTTTAATATTACGAAGTCCATTAAGTGAAACACCCCGGATGCAAAGAGTAATCACATCACCCCGAGCTCTCAACACTGGCTCCTGCAGAAAAAGCAAGATGCTGATTTAGACTAACACAAAGCATTATCCAGAGGCAGATGTTTTGGCATCTGTCTTGTGGCAACTCAGAATCACAAAGTAAGTGAGTTCTGATGTTCCCTCAGACCTCTTACATTTCACTGGGGGCCACTAAGGAGCTGTAACTTGGCTCTTGCTCTGGCACCATTCTCCAGGAAGGCAAGGACAGCATTTGAGCATTAGCTGTGCTCACCCAAGAAAGGATCTGTGCCTCAAGAAAGGATTTCAGTGCTCAGAATTAAACAAAATTCAAAACCACCTCTACACGTGGTTATCAGAAAATTTACCAAAGCTTCAACACTGCTGTGAAGAAAACACCCCCAGGGGTCTGCTGGGCAGAAGAAGGACAAGAGTTAAGGGCTGGAGGGGAGGAGGAACTTGTCCAGTTTCTGGTCAGTGCTGGCAGAGCATCAAACGTGCCTGAGCTGGTGGTGAGTCAGGCCAGATCCTCCAGCTGAGGCTCCCCAGGAGATGAGAAGTGACCAGAACTGGCAGAGCAGCAGCTCCACGCCCACCCCAGCCTGATGTGTCTCCATCCCTGCCCTTCCCTGGCAGCAGCACTGCATCCACCCCATCCTCAGCCAGCCCTGCCCAGGGTCCAGCCTGTCAGCACCTCAGGGACAGCAGCACCTCCATCAACGGCAAGGACAGCCCCAGGAGAACTCCCAAATCCAGCCACAGAACCCCAAAAACTCCATCAATGGCAAGGACAGCCCCAGGAGAACTCCCAAATCCAGCCACAGATCCCCAAAAACTCCATCAACAGCAAGGATAGGCTTAGAAGAACTCCCAAATCCAGCCAGAGATCCCCAAACAGCCGGGGCTGGAAGTGACTCTGGAGATCATCCAGTCCAGGAGCACCCAGAGCAGGGGCCACAGGAACACATCCAGGTGGGTTGGGAATGTCTCTCTCTGAGGAGACTCCATGGCCTCCGTGGCTGTTCCAGTGCTCTGCCACCCCCAAGGAAAGGAGTTCCTCATGCTGAGGTGGAACAGCTCGTGTTTTGGCTTATTTTTGGTTTATGTCCAGCCACAGGCTGTGCAGCATCCCAAATGGCACAAGCTCACTCTTAAACCCAGTGTGTGAAAAGGACTTGGAAACCCTGAAGTCCTTCCCAACACAGAGCTCCAGGCTAAACCCAGACAAATGGTGTCAAAGCTCCCCCAAGCCCAGTTTGGTTCTCCAGGAGGCCACAGAGCTCCCTGGGAACATCCCTGAGGCATTATAATTCTTCAAGCCTCTCCTTGCCATGGCAGGAAACTCCTATTGCACTGAGCAGAATTGTGCTAAGAGGATGTATTTTACTTAGGGTTACTTCAGCAGTGAGCTTGATGGCACAGCTGTATTTTAACAAGCATTTCAACAACTAAAAAAATCAAGTTCAACCCTCTGAAACTCCTCTTGCACTACTGTGAAAACAGGAAAAAAATGACACAATTCACTGCAGCACCGAGCTGATGATGCAGAGCAAAGAGCCTAAAGCAAGGAGGAAATGATGTGATGGGGAAGATGCTTTCATTTCCTACTGTTCTTCCACCTCAGTATTTCTACAAGGGAAAACAAAATCAAAATTCCTCTGTTCCTTTCTCAGGAAAGCCTCTGGAATGGGAGAAAAAAGATGAAGGAGTTTGAGGCTTTTTACACATCAAACCTTACTCAATTTCTTTCTCTTTGCCATCACCTTACCTGGCTGTCTCCAACAGCAAGAGTAGAGACCCCAAGTCAAATAAACCCTGAGGAACTTGTTCAGTTTTCCCCAAAAGAGCAGCCAGAGAGAGGAATGACCTGCTGAGAGCCCCAGTTTAACCCACCAACGCTTTCCCCCTCTCTCCCAAAACAGCCGGGCTATGGCAGAAATGGGAATTCAGCACCGCTTTTCCTGAATTTGTACCTCACACCCAAATTAAGGGGGGAAACATCACCATGGGAGCGAATCAAACAGCACTGAATGCATTAAAAGATAAGAGCAGCATTTTGCAAAAACAGGGAAAAACTGTTTTTCTCCAAACCAGGGGCAATCACATGCTCCGGGCAGCTTCCAGCGGACTTGGCTCGGCCACTGGCCCTAACAAAGGGTCACTGTCCAGCTCCCTCTCAGCACTGGGGCAGCTCTCAGAGTCACTCCATATCCCTCTAGTTCCAATTTTCCTACTGAACCCACACCAATTGTTGTGCTCATTCTGGAAGAAATAAGGAAAAATAAGTGATATGATCCCACTGCTCACTGAAGAGGCAGCAACATGTTTTATTCCATAAATTCACAGACTTTTGGGAAGGGGGGAAAAACAGGGTAGGGGAACAGCCTAAATCTTTGCTTCCAGACACTGAGCTCCACAATTTTGGCACAATAAGGACCCACCTGTATATTCACAACCATTCACTTTATCAGGAATTAACTTAGTAATTCTAAATCCTTTTCTAGTCTAATCACAGAATATTCTGAGTTGGAAGGGACCCACACAGATCATCGAATCCAACTATTTTTTATTATTATTTAAATTTATCAATGATTTTTAGTATGTATATAGTGTAATAAATTCATATTTTAAAGTTGGTGTAGCCCAGTAATCCATCCCAGATGTACACAGGAATTCCCAGGAGAGAAATTGGTTCCCCACTGCTAAGGCACCCCTCAGCCTACTGAAACACATCAAAAATAACCCTTATACCCACTTCCCTCACCGCCCTGAGCCTCAAAATTGCCCTTGTTAATTCAGAATAGTTCAAAGCTGTAAATCCTTCCTTCCCAAGCATAATCATCCCAGGAAAATGTATTTTAAAAGCCCCCTGATGGTCACATATTAATGCCAGGAGGGTGATTAAGGTGCCACTAACCCAGCAGTAACTCACTAACCTCTGCTATAAGAAAGGGAGTATTTTGATCGTTCTTTCCCCATTTTGGGCAGGTTATTTTCCCAGAATCACTCTGAGAATTCCCTGAAAAGGGCTGAGGCATTAGCACCCAGCACATGCCCCTGGCAGCCGGGGCAGAGCAGGGGCCAGAGCCAGCTCCTGGCCGAGGAGCAGATCCGTGCTGTTCCTAGCACTGCTCCGCTGGAAACAACAGCTTAAGGGGACTGACTTCCCTGCCATAATTCCCAAAATCTGCTCCCATGTCTCTGTTCAGAAAGCTCCAACAGCCAGCAGAAGCTTGTGCTAGACTGGACAGTGTAACTTTCACCTTCAAACGTTTGCTTCCCTCGCTGAGAAAATACTGAGCTTGTCTAAAATGAGTGGTTATTTCTCAACGATTCAACTCATCTCCACTTGCAGCACCTCTGCCTCAAAACAGAACTGTTAAATAAATAACTTAATGACAGCCAGCACACTGCACACTCAGCTCATGTGCAGCAAACCAGCTCATTTTTGATATATAAATCACGTATTTGCCATGGCTACGTTTGGTGGAAGCATCCTCAGACACCAGGAGCACTCAGCGGTGGGATCTGTGCTGGAAAAGGTGGGGAATTTGTGCCATTTTCCTGGAGGAATCTAATTCAGTCCTCTTGCTAAGCAGCCTTCAGTGTTCTGGAGAAAATCAATTTAACTTTAAAAACATTTCCTGTTCCATGAACAGTCCAAGAGCAAAAGGAAGCTGCCGCACGCAAAGGTAACAACACAAACTCTGTCATGTGCAGGTGCAGCAAGAACTCAAGCTTTCATAAATAATCACCAATATTTTACTTTTCACTAAGTTTACCCAGGCATTTCTCAAAGGTGCCACTACCCATCTCCCGAAAAACCTAATCTGGCATGCAATTATTCTAGCTCCCCTCCACAAAATTATTTTATATTATCCACACTTTTTATGTAAATGTTATGGAAGCATCCAGACAGCACTTTATAAATATAATACATGAACTCCCAGTCTTAAAAGTTTATATCTTGATTTAAGATCAGCACGCTGTGTTATAGATGCTATCACACTTGCACCGTAAAAGCTTGCAGTTATGCCAATATTTTAAATATTCAAGCTCTAAAAGTATTAAAACTCCTGGTTTTCAGCCAAGAACACGTTCACCTTTGTGTACTCTAACTGTGGAAACTGCAGCTGTAGCAGGAAGCCCAAACTGTACTTTCTGTGTTTAAGGCAAAAATCTGAACCAGTTCCATCACTCATCACAGCCCAGTAAATAAACAGAGTCCTCCTCTGCAGCACAAGTGATTGATAAAAATCTGTTAATAAATCACTTCAAGAATACATTCAACTAGAAAATCAAACCAGAGCTGAACCCACACAAAACTTCCAACAATGTCAGCAGCACCATAACTGAGTCATTCTCTGAAGTCTTTACTGAAATGTGCTTATCTGGCTATATCCAATCTTTATTTTTTGGGAATAAGAATTCCCCACCCCACAGAGCTCAAACTTTCATCACTCCTTGAAGACTCAACTGATTCTTAGAGAAAGTTTAGGATATTTTTCCCAAAAATGCTTTGCTAATCTTAAAAGTCCTTTCCAACTGCAATGATTCCAAGATCATCCAAGTCCATGAGTCAACCCAGCCCCAGCACCACGGTCACCTCCAAACCATGTCCCCAGGGGCCACATCCACACGTTTTGGACACCTCCAGGGATGGGGACTGCATTCCCAGGACCTGATGGGACCCCATTCCCACTTTGTGGCTGCAGCACTGGTTTAACCAAGCCTTTGCCATAATCTTGCATAAACACCACCTCCACCAACATCCCAAAACGGGGATTTAGCAGGAGAGGGACCAGACAGAATCCAATTCCCACAATCTGCACTTTAGAGACAGTTCAAGACCTTAGAAAAATTCCCTCATCCATGAGCACCTCCTGGGACTCTTCAATGCTCAGCGTTAAAGCAATCCCATCTAACTGCAGATGTTCCTATTATCCAGATTAACATCTAATGTGATTTTTTAATCCTTTTAGAGTCTTAGCTCCAGTCAAATGCTCAAGAACACAACCAACAAACACAAATAAGCAAGGTGTAGTGTAATAAATATCAAAAGAATATTTGGCTCTGCATCAGAAAGTCTGGGGTTGGAGTTTTGTCCCGTTTGACTCACACGCTATGGAAACTACTGGCCAAGAAATATCTCTGCACCACAAAAAATATCTGTTCTCATCTCCAGCTACTTCACTGCGAGCAAGGACAACTGTTTTCACACCAAAGAAGCTCAGTGATGGAAATCTCTGGGAAAAAGATCTTTATCCATAAATAAAGATCACTAAATTGTCACATGTCACTAAATTAATTTTAAAGAGGAGTCAATACCAGCTGTTTGTGAAGGCAGTCCCAGAGCTCCAGGAATTCTGAGCTGCTCCTGGGCACACCCTTGTGATGGCCTGAACAAAAAGTTTGGTTCCTTTATGCCCAATGGAGGTGACAGAGAGGTTGGACAGGGACTGTCAGCAGCTACAGAGGTGTTGCTGACAGGCTGGCAGGGAAGGACAGAGCTGAACCCTGCCATACCAAACACAAACCTTGTACAGATCAACCCTGATGTGAAACAGAAGCCAAAATACCTCCCAAATTAAAAAAAAAAAAATAAAAATTAAAAATGCCACAAACCACTTTTTTTTTTTTTTACAACCAGTTTGAGTCACACCATTTACCCTTCACACATTTCAGAGATCAATACACAGAATAAAAAAAAACACCAAAAACCAAAAGCCAAACCCATAAGATACACCAGGCTCACACAGAAGGAAATAAAATATGCTCTCAAGTCTTTTCCACCTAAGATTCTCAGTCAAAAAAAGTGATGGATTGATGGAAACACCAACACCTAGGAGTCATGGCAGGAAAAATATAACCAGCAAGGCTGAGGCAGTAAAATAATGGGGAAAAAAGGGTGAGCAGGAAGGAAGACATTCCTTGCAGATGACAAGGTAAGAGGTGATGCCTGCAGAAAATTGGTGGGAATTTGTGTGTAAGCACAAAAGAAGAGATATAAAGGAAAAAAAGAGGCTGGACACCAGGTAACATCACCACTACCTCGGGTTAGACAGAGCATACTAAAGGCTTGAGTATAAGCATTACTTTCTATACTAAAACGACACATGAGCCATAGATTGATGCAAAAGAACAAGAATTCTCCCACAGCACCCCAAAGCAGCAGGAAAGAGTCAAAGTCAATCAAACAAGAGCTGCTGGACACATCATCTTTTAGCTCTTAAAAAACAGTAATTAAAGATTTCTTGTTATGTCGATGTTTTCACTCATACGCTTCCATTTTGAGAGATTAACCTCATATTTATCACCAGAAGCATTCCCACGGGCCCTTATCTCTAACTTTTCTGGCCCAAGGAAGATTTCACCTCATCTCTGCACAGTCATGAAGCTGCAGTGCAAGCCCTCCTTCAGGGATTTATTCAGAGGACAGCATTTATAGGGCATTCCAAGCCGCTGCCTCGATAATCCCCAGCCATGGCAGGGGCAGGATTTGTTCACTGGAGTCATATGCACAGCAGATTTTTCTAAAAGCAAGCGTCCTTTTCAATCGTTCACCATCTGCCTCCAGACTCAGAAACTCAAATTCTCATCAACGGCTTCCATCTGGCTCAGCACTGAGAGATTTCCTGTGGCAGGGTCTACTACAGGAGCACTTTTTGCTATTACCAGTTGCTTCCACTTCATTTCTGCTACACAGACACTGCACACTCTGCATGAAGCATCTCCTCAATGAAAGCACCCAACTCCACCATGCCCTGAACCATTCCCTGCTGCCAACATTTCTTCCTGCAGACCAGCTGGCACTATCAGGATGATGCTCCAGGCTAAAGCAGCAGCTGGGAGGCAGGGAAGCTGCTGCAGACAGGTAAGAGTGGAGCTTTCCATAATCCTGTACTCCCAGAGGCACCAGCAGCACCGGGCTTTGCCATGTTCTACCTTAACTCTGTTTTTATTCCATGTATGAAAACAGGGAAAACCCTCCTAACACAGCACAGCTGAAGGCCTTAGAGAGGTTTGGGTACCATGTGGCCTCATCTGTTCCTTGTCCTCCCTGGACCCTCGGGCCCCATTCCCTCCACAGATGTTATTTCATTCCATCCAGCTCCAAGCCCAGTGACGCCGGCATTTCCGCGCTTTGTTTGGATAAGCAGGAGAGGGAAGGCAGAGCAAACACAAACACCTAAGGCTGCACTTCCAGAAGGAATCTGCGTGCCTGAAGAGGCTCTCAGGTGTTTTAGAGACTCTGTGGTCTCTCCACTCCCAAGTGCCCATTCTGCACCGCCAAACCTTCCAAATGCTCCAGGAAGTTCTGCCAGAACCAGCCAGGAACTGCCCAGGTCAAGCCAGGAGGTTCCTCCTCAAGGAAGAGAATTCCTGATGCCCCCACTGATGCCCTCCCCACGTGGGACCCCTCAGGGATAAGGAGATTTTCCCAAAACCCCCACACCTGCTCAGCCAGGCAGCTGCTCCAGCGGGTTTTCCACCTCAATATTCAATAATTTGTGCAGCACATCCATTAAAGTGGCCCAGCTCCTACAAGAGCAGGGACGTACAAACAGAGTGCCTGAAAAACCCAAGAGCCTACAAGCACAAACATTGATTATGTACAATTTTGCTGCCATTCCCGTTCAGAAATTACACAGCAAATCCTGTTCCACTCACTTGTTGGTATTTTCTACTGGGGAACACAAAGACATTTTACTACTCCAACACCCTCAGGCAAAATCAGCCACCAAAACCCTCTGCAAACGTGTTCTAAAAAGGGTTGTGCTGAAATAATATAAGCAGCACTGGAAATAAAGCAGCAGTGCTAAAAAATATCATACAAAAAAACCCCAAATTCATGTATGGCAGCCAATGGTTGCTTCAGTTCCTCCTCCATCTGTTTGTTTTGTTACGTATATGGTACATGATTACACATAATAGTTCTCAATGCAATTATTTCAGTTTAGTTACAAAGCTATATGAAGCAGAAAAATATTTCCAGAGATATTTCGTATTTCTGCTGATGAAACTGAAATGTGGCAACTGCTGTTTCTTGTGTTCCGAATCTTTACATCAGAAATGAGATTTAATGCGCAAATTACATAAACATGGGAAGATAATTCTATAAATATATAAATGTTTGCACAACTACAGTCTGAAAAGGGAGAGAAAGTTTCAGAATTACAAGAATTATCTCTTATTGAACATTTTTTTAGTTTAGACAGGGCGTGATTTCAATTCCCCCCACGCCCAAGTTAAAGGAGGAAAGTATTCCAATAACTCATCAAGGAATTCATTAAGGCCTTACTCAGAAAATTATTTTTGTCAGAACAGCCTTGGAGGCCACCACAGGCTAGAAAACAGAAATAAAAAATACTTTTAAGTTTAATTAAAAAAAAAAATAAAAATGACTTGTCAGTGGTCCACCTCCCTGCCAAAGAAGACCCATAAGGAGGAGCAGCTCCACTGAGTATTTTGAAGAAGTTTTGGACTTGCAGGAAGTCAAAGGGAAGAGGTAAAACTGACACCTGTGATGGAATAAATACTTTAAAATTATTATTATTATTATTATATAGTATTGTTATATTATATATTCATTATAAATTATTATAAAATATTATAAATTATTATTATTATTGGATTAGAGGCAGTTCCTTGTTGGAGCTTCCATTCATTAACAGGAGTCAGCCCCAGCTATTTATTTCCAGCTGGACACATCCACAGGTGTTTAACAAGAGGTATTGGGTTTCAGCCCTTAAAGATTAGACAAAGCAAAGGATCCCCCATATAATAATGTAAATAAATAATCCATAAAGGATCCTCCATCCTTCACAGCCAGCATGGGACATACTCCAGAAACATCAATATTTAAAGGAAAAAGTATCCCAAATGTATTCCTGTAGCTGCAAGCTGACAGAGGGGCTTTCCTGGACAAGGTTTGACTTTAAGTTGCCTCCAGTTGTTTTTTTCCCCCCTTCCCTGAAAGCTTTGCCTTTGCAGAAAGGAAAATGCCTTTGTAACACAAAGAGATGGGTGCCAAGGTGGCAAACAGCCCAAAATTAGCACTGTTTGAGTGCACCTAAGTCAGGCATTTCCAATAGAACAGATTAAGGCATAATTACAAAACCCACCAAGGTGCTACTTGAAATCAGAGAATCCCAGAATGGTCTGGGTTGAAGGGACCTTAAAGCTCATCCATTTCCACCCTCTGCCATGGGCAGGGACAACTTCCACTATCCCAGGGTGCTCCAATCCCATCCAACCTGGCCCTGGACACTTCCAGGGATGGAAATCCCAAATCAAACACCTTGGATCAGCCCCCTAACTACTGTCACTGCCACACTTGCACACCACAGAAAGTGTAAAACCTCATTTTTCTACCTCCTCTTTTATTTCCTAGGATAAAGAGTAAAATTACCAGCTGAGAATTTCTAAACTGACTGAAAACTTCCTTTGCAAAGATAAATAAAAGCTCTGTACTATGGCCATAGGCAGCTGGCTACCTACTGAAGTCAGTTTGTGCTCCACAAGAGAAAAAAAGTATAGTAATTCCTGGAAAATCCCATCAGGAATCATTTCTCAGAACAATCCCATCTTGTAATCTTGTTGCTGGCCTGGATGAAAACAAACAGTCGTCCACAGCCCCTTCCACTTATCTGGTATCAGTTATTCCTCTCCAATCTGTTGTTTGCAACAAGTGTTTATTGACAGAGAACAATAGTGGCTGCTGAGTGAACTGGGAGAGCTGAGCACATGTCTGCAGTCCAACTCGAGTCATTCCTGCAGGAAAAGGTGTGGAACACCTTCCAGCCCCTTCCCTCTGCCTCAGGGCAAGCCAGGGATGGGGCAGCACAGAAAGGAACTGCCTCAGCAAGAGGGAACTGAAGAGTATTGTAAAGCAGGATCACACAATGGTTTGGATTGGAAGGGATAATAAATAAGAATAAAGATCATCCAGTGCCACCCCAGCCATGGCAGGGACACCTCCCACTGTCCCAGGTGCTCCAGCCCCAATGTCCAGCCTGGCCTTGGGCACTGCCAGGGATCCAGGGGCAGCCCCAGCTGCTCTGGGCACCTGTGCCAGGCCCTGCCCACCCTGCCAGCCAGGAATTCCTTCCCAATATCCCATCTAAATCTGTTCTCTGCCATTTTAAAGCCATCTCCCCTTGTCCTGTCACTCCATCCCTTGTCTCTCTTGGAGTCTCTCTCCATCTTTCTTGTTGGTTCTTTCAGGTACTGTAAGTCCACAATGAGGTCACCCCAAAGCTTCTCTTCTCCAGGCTCAACCATCCCAATTCCTCAGAGCAGAGGGATATAACAAACAAAACCCTGGGTTTATTTATTTATTTTATAACAAATAAAACATCTGGGTGTCCATGGGATATGCTGGCTCTAGGGAACTGAACATGCATGTGCTCACTCCAGTTAACTGATCAATGCAGCAGCCAATTTTCCATGGACATCTTACATTTTTACTCCGTGGCTTTGGGATGTGTCAGAGTATGGCCCTGCTGTCACTAAAAGCAGTCACCTCTCCTGCCAGGCAGCTCCAAACCTCCCAGCACAGCGGCACTAAAATCACCAAGATACATCTTTTTCAATTTCCTTAAAGTGTTTCCTTCCCTGCTCTAAGGCACAAATATTCCCAAGATCATCACCTTAAACAAGAGCCCCCACACACCACCACAGCTGCCCACAGCCTGGACTGGAACTGCAGAGTTCCACAAAAGCCTTAAATCTGTCCTGAAGCACCACAATCCTCCCTGAAGCAGCAGAAGAGAATCAGCAGTGCTGGGCTGTAAGATTCCTGTGCTTTCACCGCCTTTCCTCTCAACAAATTCTTATCCCACCCTGCTCAAAGAGCAAAACTCAGCTGCAAAACTTTTGAACCATGATCACAGTACCACCTCTTAGTCCTCCAACTCCTTAAAGCCATCCCTAATAATAAAATATGTATTTCTATGTACCTGGTTTGAAGGTAATTCCATAGACCCCTTTGGAAAAGCTATCCCAGTCTCAGAGAGCACAGAAACACCCTGACAATGAAGTGTGGCCAATGTCCCCGTCTAAAATTAGGTTTGTTACTATTTGCCAAGTCGTGACACACAACAAAGGCTCACCAGGAACAAACAAAAATACTGGAACTCACTGAATTTGGAAAAGACCTCCAAGACCATCAAATCCAAGTGCAATTCCCACCTTGTCCCCAGCCCAGAGCACTGAGTGCCACATCCAGTCCTTCCTGGAACACCTTCAGGGATGGGGACTCAACTCTGTAACTGGGAAGTTCTCCTTTTACATCTGACCATCCAAGGGCACGTGGCACTAATTTTCTATTCCACCATTTATTCAATTAAAAAAAAAAGGATTAAACTACCACAGTAGTGGTCTGATCACTCCATATGAACACAGACCTTTGAAGACAAAGGCATTTTAAATACAGTATTTGCAGAAACCATAGCAGCACCAGTTTTACCTCTCACTGCAGTCCTCAGCCCAAAGGAAAAGGGGCAAAGAACAGCAGAATTTAGGATTTGGAAGGTATCACAGCCACTGTGAGCTATCTCAGAGGTGCTGGTCAGGCTCCCAGACTTCCCAGAGCAGCTCTTTACATCCCTTTTCCCCAGCAGAAAGGAAAGCACCGAAATTACAAATTTCACATCACACTCAAAGCAGGGAACGCGTGATGGAACAGCCACACTCCGCTGCCACTTTGTGACACCGAGAGGACAAGAACAGCTCTCAGGACCCTCTGGAAGCCTCAGATGTCCCCGTGGAGGAAGCCACACACACAAGTGCTCCCCTCCACACAACCACACTCCTCCTCACCAGCACAGGGCGAGGGATGAAAGGCAGGATTGAGATGAAGACGGATCCGCAGCACTGGGAGCAGGGAAAAGCTCCTCCAGTGAAGCTGATCATTTCCCTGTTTCGCTCAGCTCCCCATATGTTAATCCAATATCCGGATTATCCCATTAGATCCACACCCATTCCTCCTGCAGCCTCCCGCACGCCGAGCCCTGAACTCTCTCAGGAAGCGGAGCTGAGTCACTCTCAACTGCCTGCTGAGATAATGCCTCTGCACAGAGGCTCGGGGCAGTAAATTCACTTTACAGGCGTGCAGGGCATCCAGCAGCATCCCCAAATCCCACTGAGCCATGGGGGCAGTGCTCCTTAACACACCTGTGTCCTACCAGCTGTCCCTACAGCCTTTGGCATTATTTGTTCCAGCTGCCTTACAGCCAGCAAATCTTCAGGTCTTGAGATGTTAAGAAAGCTCTTGTTGTGCACAGGGATGTACCAGAGGAAGGGGTAAAGGGATATAAATGTATTATATAAGCACATGTCTGAATTTTATATCTACACATCTCTGTAAATAGGCATACGTCCATTTCTGAGCTCCCACCGCTGTGACATAACACAACCACAACACACCTTCCCCATATTTCTGCTTTGGGGAACCCTGCACACAGAATCCCAGAATATTTGGGGTTGGAAGGCACCTCTGGAGATCATCCAGTGCATCCCACCTGTCACCTGGAGCAGGTGACACAGGAACACATCCAGGTGGGTTGGGATGAGACCCTCCCTGGAAAGCTGTTCCAGGGCTCTGCCACCTTCATGGAAAGAAGCTCCTCCTCATGTGGAGGTGGAACTTCTCCTGGCCATTGCTCCTCATCCTGTCACTGAGCACCACTGGAATGAGTCTGGCACCATCCTTTTGGAGATATTTGCATTGATGAGACACACTAAGCACTGCACATTATGTTTCACCAAGTCCCATCAGCATTCCTATCAGGGATTTTCTCCCTGTCAGACAACATTGAGTCAACATCAGCCCCCAGGACTGGTCATGGCAAATAGGAAGAAAAATACTCTCAAGCCTGAATTTTCAGGTTAACAGTGCCATCTCCAATTCTGCTTGGGACCACACAACTGTTGCACCAATTCTGTACAACCTCCAGCTTTCACAAGCAGCAAAAAATAAAACACCAGAAGACTCACAGTGCCCTTTCGTAACAACATAAAGGTCCACCAAACACATAGAAACAAACTGGATATTCATTTTCTTTAGGACACCAAAAATAAACCATCCCTCCCAAAGCAGCCTATAACTGAATGGCACAGGCCAGTGAATGTTCAACTAGCTCTAAATCTGATTTATCTCCTTGCGACACTTCATCCACTTCCAACCCTCACATCCCTGTCATTCAGCAGAGAAATCCCGCAGTTTGGCAAGGATCTCAGCCTCCTTGCAAGAAAAAGAAAATAAACTATGAGAGAAATACAAACTTATTAAAAGACCACTACAAACTTCTCTGCAGACCAGTGGACACAAAAAAACACCAACATCATCCTGTGCTTTTTCAAACTGGGAGGGTTTTTTTATTCTTAAATTAAATTTAAATCCAGTTTTCTTACTACACATGCAATTCCCCACACCGGACACAGAAATACACTTGAACTATGTTGTAAAACAATCAGTCTATTTCACACAGGGTTTTTTCTCCCATGTCATTTTCAAATCAATTTAAAGACATTCCTGGAAAGCTGGGCCCCAGTCAAGCCCAGCACAGCAGCAGACACAGAGTTCCTGCAAAAGAGGAACTTGCTTTCGAGGGTCACTGGGTTGTAACATCAGCTTATGCTACGTGACAATTGTGTCATTCCAAAATACCCATCCCACACCACCAGGCAGATAATTTGGAAACTTAACGAGCGACTGCCATCAGTGGCATTTCTGCTTCCCTATGTTTGTCCTGCATCCTTAGCGCTGGAATTATCCACGGATCCCACATGGTGTAACCAGGATTTTCTAACAATTTTTAAAAGTCAAACTCTGGTTTTCTAGGGACATGCACACAGAATTTAAAATTAATTCCTACAACTGGCTTGGGTTTTACTCAGCCCCAGAAACTCCCTTCTTTCTGCTCGCTTTATGAGGTTTGGCTGTGGGTTTCTACAAAAAGTTGTTCTTCACAATCAATCCAGCCCAAGAACCGTGGTGGGCATTGAACTTCACGTTTCCAGTTTGAATAGTCAGATTTATTATTTTCTTTCCCCCAGACAAACACTAGTTCGTGTCAGTCAAGTTTTCTGTGCCGCAACCCCGAAATGAAACCTTTTGCACCAAACTCAACATCTTTAAACTCATGAGGAGCCCTCTCGGCACAGCCCTGGCCAAACCTCAGCGGGGTTTGGTCCTGTTCAGTCCCAGCGCGGATGTTGGAGGCACCAGCTGGGAACAATCCCCCTCTGTTCGAGAGGGACGGAAGGAGCGCAGGAGGAAATGGATCCCGGCGAGCGGGGAAAGCCTCATCTGTATGAGCATCACAGTCCCCGCAGAGGCGAGAGCCTTGCTCCCGACACATCTCGGAGGGACAGCACTCGGGTCACGGCGTGGGCTCCCAAAGGAGCCAGCCTGGAAGCGCATCCCGCTCCGCCGCGGGGAGAAAGAGCCCGACGTGCCAAGAGCTCGGAGCTTCTTGGTGCGCGCAGCGCTCGGGGAGCGACAGGAACGCAGCGAAGGGAGAAAGGCAACTTCTCCCAGCGGGGCACGGAGCTCCCAGACAACTCCTCAACTTCCTGGGAGCCACGAGGAGCCGGGCGGGGGAGGCAGGAACCGGAGGGGACCGGGGAGCACCGCGCTCCATCCCGGCCGCGGAGTGGAGCGGGGAGCGGGCAGGGACGGGGAGGCCGCGGCCGGGGGGGGGGGGAGCCCTGAGCGCAACAGGCGGGAGCGGGGCGGGCGCGTCCTCACCTACGCCGTACTTCTCCTCCCTTTTGGTGGGCACCCAGCGGGTCATGGCGCCGGGAGCCGCCGGGATGCCAGAGCCCCGCTCCCTACGCCGCCATTTTCCGACCGCGGGACGGGAAAAGTTTCTCCCGACGCTGGAGTCATGTGGTGCGGGCGGAGCCAGCCCGGCCGGCCCGGCCCGCCGCCCCTCAGCGTCCCCTCCGCGCCCGCCGAGCGGCCCGGGCCGGCCCCCGGCCCCAGGCCCCTCACAAAGGCAGCGCCTTCCCTGTCCCCGGGTTCGTTCCTGCTGCCTCCCCCCTCGGCCCGGGGATGTCCCAGGGACACCCGGCTGTGTTCCGCCTGCCTCCCCGGTTGTGTCCCAGGTTGTGCTCTGCCGGGAAGTTTCTGGCTGCATCCTCCCCGGAGATGCGGCTTTGAAACAAAGTTGGTTTTTTTTAGCAATGTTTAATGGTTGGAGCGAGATGCGCGTTTGGAGGTTGCGGTGCGGGATGGGCGAGCACGGGAAGTGGGTGGAGGAATATTGCGGGGTAAAACAAGGCCAAGTGCGGGGGCTGGAGCTGGATCGGGAAAAGCCCCGGTACCGACCCGGGCTGGGGATGAGCTGATGGAGCAGCCCTGGGAGAAGGGCTCGGGGCTCTCCTGGTCACAGCTGGACATGCCCCGGCCGTGTGGGAATAAAACCTCCAGTCCTGGACTGATCCTGCACCATGGGCAGTGCGGAACGGGGGAATTCTGTCCTGCCCCGCTCAGGTGAGGCCGCACCTGCCCAGCTGCCTCCAGCGCTGGGATCCAACGTGAGGAGCTGCTGGAGCGAGCCCAGAGGAGGCCATGGATACATCCCGAGGGCTGGAGCCCCTCTGGAGCCAGGCTGGGAGAGCTGGGGGGGCTCACCTGGAGAGGAGAAGCTCCAGGGACACCTCAGAGCCCCTTCCAGTGTGTAAAGGGACTCCAGGAGAGCTGGAGAGAGACTGGGTAAAAGGGATGGAGGGACAGGACCCAGGGAATGACTCCCAGTGCCAGAGGGCAGGGCTGGATGGGATTTTGGGAAGGAATTCCTGGCTATAAGGCCCTGGATCCCTGGAAATGTCCAAGGCTAGGCTGCACAGGGCTTAGAGTATAAAGATTATAAACTTTCTGATTTCTAGGTCTAAGTCCAAAATCTTGTCCAAATCTACTATGTCCTGGCTAATTAAGTTTGGAATGAATTATTACAAAAGAACGAGCAAGGGAAATTAACTTCCTGTCTCTAATCCCTGTGCTCTTGGAGACATCCAGGACCATGATTTAAAAAAAAGAAATAAAACCAAAAGCCTTTAGGAAGCAGAAAATAAAATGTGTAAAACTCAAGAAACAGCAGAGGAATAAAAGGAATAAAGAGAAGTGAAATGACTGACTGGCTGTCAGTTGGTAGGATTAGTCCTCTGCCAAAGGGGAAGCCCTGTAGCACAAATTTAAGGATTAAAATAGATCCAGGGTTGAATCTTTTTTCTCCATATTTTCTTGTGTTGTGTGGATGGCAAAGAATCAGTTTCTGCGACAGCATTTTTGCTGTCAGGTTTTGAGATCAAGTACTCAGACCCGAGTGAGTTTGTTCTTCTTTGGCTGTCCCTTCCCTTTTCCCACCCTTGGGATGAGTTTCCCAGGACATCACCAACATGTTCAAACTAATGTAAGTTTTATTGTAGCTGTCCTGCAGAATCCCAAGGGCTTGTGATGGAGCCAGCTCCCTCACCTTTGTTCATTCTGCCCAGGAGTGAGGACATCAAAAGGTTTTCAAAGTCATGGCTTGTCCTCGTTATCCTGCACTGATGGATCAATGATCCAGAGCCTTCCCAGAGACAACTTACAGGGGAGCTCTTTGATTTCACACCTTTATTTTCATAAGGGAAATCAAAGTGAATCGACTGAAATACTGGAGTTGCTCGCTCTGTGCCTGTAGTCACCTTTGCTTTTCCACACCAGGGAAAGTGAAAAGCAATAATATTTATTTCCAGCTATGAATATTACACCTTTTTGTACAACTGCTTTAGTGGTGCTCCTAAATATATGCAGCAAAACTGCCAGGGCTGCTCAGGCCTCAGGTGCTTTGGGGGTTTTTGAGGCTATTACTGGAACAATCTGTAAATCTGGAAGCTTATTGACTTCTCATTTACATCACTGATAACCAGGAATCACTTCCTTGGAACCGTGGTGGCAGGAGACACAAAGCAGGATGCTGATGTTAATTTAAACCTGTAATTAGTTAATAAATGAATTGTTGCTGCATTCTGGCCTTTTTGGGCCTCAAAGTTCAAAGTTGAAATGTGCTTGTTTCTGTTTTGAGAGAGGCCAAGGGAGCACTGCTGTTTCCTCCCTTCATGAGAAATGCACTGCTGCCAAGCTTTCTCCAGGTGTTAACCAAGAGTTAAATTAAATTCTCCCCAAAATTGGCACTCCTTAGTCCCAGCTTACCTCTATATCTGCACTAAATGGGAATTATATAGACACCAAAGATCAAGTACAAGCCTAAGGCAGGAAGCACCAGGCTCAATAAAATGAAAGTTAAAGAATTACTTATAACTTCTACATATTAAATCCATTCAATAGCACAATTTATGTTGATGTCAGTGAAAAAGAAGAGGTTTGCCCTGTTGTCTGATCATGATCTGTAACAAATATAACACAGCTGATCCCATGAGCACCATAAAGCCTCATTGCTACTGATGAGGGTCTATATTCATTTTACTGCTTTCCACATTCTCATTTTAATGAAAATGTGTTACAAGCAGAGCTAATGCTATTAAAATTTTGATAGCCAGTAAAAAATGCTTCTAATTCACAATGCATAAATATCCCAATGCTGGGGTTTTACAGCTAGGAAAAAAATGGTAATTTTTGGACTGTGACATGGAGAAAATAAAGGATTTTTATTTTTTCTCCGGCAAACGTAATATAAACTGCCCTGAAAAAAGCATTTTTCATTAAACTGTAAAATGTTCAAGCTGACATATTTTACATGCTTAGGCATAGTATATTTCTTTGCACTGTGCATGTGTGTTTTTCATTTATTAAGAGGAAACTGAAAAATGTTTCTTTCCACAAAATCTAAAAGTTTTATCACATCCTTATGTCAACTCCTGGGGTTCTCATCTGATTTTTTTAGTGCATCACACAGAACTGGAGACAGTTCTCTTGGAGCAAAGGAACATTTTTTTTCATTTCTTAGTTCCACAAAATCCAAATGCAGTGTTTGGCCATGAGTGATGTTTGGAATTCTTGTCACAGCATCTTTCAAAAGGATGAATGGAAACAGAGCTGCTGCCCTGCTTGAGACAGATTTGCAATAAAAAAGAGATATTCCATAAATGCACAGATATGCTCCAGATTTGTTTCATGGTTATTGCAGATGACTACACCAGGGGAATGTTTGTTCCATCTCAGTTAAATATCGCAGGTTTTTGTAGTAATTTCATTCCATTGACAGGCCTTGTAGGTAAATTCAGCATTTTCACACAAAACACATAAGTGGTTCTTGTACACCCACAGTGCAGATTCTTCTTGGAAGTATTCCTCCCAGGAGGAGATGGGTGGACTTACAAAAAAATAATGTAATCACTTTTTGGCTTTTCTGTTTGCACTGAAGATACTCTGTTGGAAATGTTATGTCTTCCATTCCAGCTGCTGATCATCCATTTTTCCTGTAATTTCCATGAGGGGTGAATGACCTCTGTGTCTGTGACTGGCTGCATGTTCCATGTTTGGGTGTACACAAAATAAGAGGTTTTTACACCTGGTGGGAAGAGGCTTTTAATAATTGCTCTGGTTTACAATGTATTGCAATGAATCAGAATGGATATAAAATTAAATTTATGAGTTTGTGCTACAGAAATGACTTCAGCCTTGGCTTTGCAGATACCTGTTAAATGTCTGATTAACTTGGGGGTCTCTTGCAGTTGAAAGTGGACCACTTTCAGGAAGAATTAAGAAGCCAAAACTTCATTTCCTTTGACATTCCTGTTGGCTCCTGTCAGCCAAGGTGTGCCATTTACGAACCTGCACCAAATTTGACAAGAGCTGCAGGGAAGTTCTGTGTTTGTGAAGGCTGCTCAATAATCTTTCCTCTTCCTCTCACTTTCATAGAAGCATTTTGGTTATCTCTGGGTGTGTCTTCGACTTTTCTTCCAGCAGGATGACACCTGGGATGCCCCTGCAGGGCTTCATTTGCCAGCAGAAGTGTTCAAAGGCAACATTTGAGTTTATTTAACTCCTGGGATGAACACTGCAGTCGTTGCACTGGTTTAGAGTCTTTGAGAAGGGTTAAAAAGAGCATCTCTCCTTCCATCCTGCTGGCTCCATCACAGTTTCTGCCTTCTTGCATTTGAATTTTTATATTCAGAGATTATGGGGCTATTAGGGATTTAGAGGGTGATTAATTATTTCTTTCAGAGAGAAGTCCAGAAAGGAGCTGAAGATACTAATTTATTAAGTAATATTATTTTATTAAACTGTTTATCTTTCAGCCTAAAACATGGGACTTGGCTGTATATCAAGAAAGGGATTGTGTTCTAAATTATTGCTGAAAATGATAGAACAAACAAGGAATCTTCAGAGGGGTTGGATGTTTTTACATGGAAATGTGTGACCATCTCCCAGGTACTCTTTACAAATGCACAGGGCTTCCCAAAGTGATGTGTTTTGGAAGGATGGGATTATTATGGATGCAGCTTAGTTTATACCCTGCTATTTCATCCTGTGCTCTGTAATAAAAAGTGCTTTACAATTCCACAATAAATGGAGGCAGCTTCATGTCTACAAAAGGGGGAAATCTGATTTCTGACCATGCCAGAGTGTGAAGTTTTACATTCTTCAGGGGGAAAGTGCAGTGAGATTTTGTGATGGGTCAGTGCTATCTCTGTGTGCTCTGAATAAACACCATTTACATGAAGAGCAGATCTTTTGTCAAAACAATCTCAGGCATCACCTTAAGGATATTTTTTGTGATGTCTTGGACATTGGCTCATGAGCTCTTTCCCCACAGGTTTTTTTTACCCCTCACCCTTCCCAGGGTCTTCATTCCTGCAGGACTGAGGCAGCTGAAATCTTCTTGGTCATTGCAGGTTTCACCAACTCTCTGCAGCCAGAAATTTCATCAAATCTAAGCTTTTTTTATTCCCAGCTAAAGTACTTGCTAACAGGTGGAAGATCCCTTCACTCATGTGAGTGTTAACTCCAGAAGCACACACAAGTTAATTTTTTAGCAGCTCCTTGCACAAACTGGGCTTTAATTCTTATAAACAGCAAAAGACTCAGGGATATCTTGGCAAATTTTACAGTCAAGCCCAAAGCAGTTGAGGGAAAGGGTTGTACAAAGTAATATAAAATAAAAGTCAACTTAGACTTCACTGTTGTGGGAAGCTCCTCTTTGCAACACCTGTGAATAACCAACAGTACGAGGGTTTATGTGGTTGTGGGGTTTTTTCATTGGTGTTTACTGGTATATTTTTCATATATTTGATATCTACACTCAAAATGAGATTATGAACTCAGTTTACAAAACTTTCTGACAAATTTGAATAAAACTGGTGAAACAAAAATCTGGATGTAACAAGTCAGGGATGAATCATTCCCAGAAAGTCAATAAAGTTTAACTATATCAACTCCAACAGATCTGTGATTTTAAATCTGTGTTCAAGCTCACAGGAAAAGTGAAGAGCATTTTCCAAAGATGTTTTCTGGGACTATATTCTGGTAAAGCTGTTACTTATTAGAATAATGATTACACAGAAGAGCGCAGGCTGGAGTTGCAAACATCCATTATTTCTGGTAATAAGACTCAGCACTCATGTTGCACTTAACATTTTGAAAGCACTGAACAAATATTAACTCTCTCTCATGATCCAGGGAGCTTTCAGGATCTCCATTTGCAAGGGGGAGGCAGCTGAGCTAGGACCAGCTTTTTAAAATGTGACAGGCATTCAGAAAAAATTGAGAAACTCAGAATGCCAGGCTACTTCTGTCACCTCCTGATGATGTGATTTTCCTGAGGCCGAAAGTGACACATTAGCTGGGGCAGGGTTAGATTGGATGATTTCCTTGGCCTGCAGACAATGTTCCCTCTCATCCTTTGATGAACGATATGAGATGACAATGAGAAATGACAGAGAGGGAACATGATGTACTAGCACCTGTTAGAAGGTTTGAAAAATTGGTTACTGGAATATGGAGTGTTTGAGCAACGAGGAAAATGAGTTTGTGGGAACAAAGAACCGGGTGGGATTCACAGAAATCACCTCCACGTATAAAACATTAATTTCTAAAGCAAAAAAAAAAATCCCATCTACTCTCTACCCAAATTTTATTCATCTGAGTCCTTGGAAGCCCAAGGTAGGAAGGGATGAGGGGATGCCCAGGAGGCTGCGTGTAGTGCAAGAAGCTGACATCACTTTTGATCAACGGATTGATCCGAAGCAGTCGGCAAACCCTGCTCAGGGAATTGTGCAGCGCTGACGGGGTCTGGGGGCAAGTGGTACCATTATCTCTCCCTGGCTGCTCTCCAAACCTGGCTTTCTAAATGGATTTCTCACTGCAAGCTCTGCTCAGCCTTCCTACCGAGCAGGGTTGGTTTCCGGAGGAATCTTTTAAAAGACTTTATCAGCCGTGCCTTAGGACAAAGCCTTTGCTCTCCTCTGCCTCTGGATGGAGACTTCAGTTCAGCCACTCTCAGGGGAGATGATGGGGTGGAAACTCCACACCTCCCAGCTGGGTGGCCATGGCAGGTCCAGTTCCTTTTGGAAAATCCCAGATAATTTTGTTTAACCTTGTAGCTCACAAGTGCCTGATGTAGCTCAAACTGGCTTCTCCAGAGTGAAGTGTGATCTTCACCTGGGGACAAAGAGCAAGCCAGGAGCTCAGCCACCTGTTTGATCTGTAAATCCTTCCCTGGCAGGGTGGGCAGGCCCTGGCACAGGTGCCCAGAGCAGCTGGGGCTGCCCCTGGATCCCTGGCAGTGCCCAAGGCCAGGCTGGACATTGGGGCTGGAGCAGCTGGGACAGGGGTCCCTGCCCATGGTAGCAGATGGAACTGGCTGAGCTTTAAGCTCCTTCCAACCCAAACCATTCTATGTTTCCATGAAACCAGGTGAATTTTTCTTCCCCTTGTGTAAGATCCAGGATTCCTGGAAAGTGAAGACAGGTATTCGCTGTTGCTTTGCACGAGGCTCACGTGGAGCACGGAGCTGTTTGGAGTCGGCTGCCAAACACCAAACAGCGCCTCGTTCCTCCTTGGAAAAAGGACAGGAGCTGATCTAATGCTCAGCGCCTTCCTTTTGTCTGGCTTAGGAAAACAACTCAAAATTCTCTCCTGTCATGTTGGAAAAATGTCACATTTTTATTTCCAGCAGGCTCCTGCACTGAGATGAGTCAAACCCAATAAAGCTGATATCAGTATTCCTGAGCTCTGCCCAAACTTCAACTTACAAACTATTTATGTGGAGTTGTTTGGAAATGGAAAGTTGTGAGTGCTGTTCTGATTCTGTAATCAAAAGTTGTTTGTGTCAGCCACAGGAGCTACTCACCAATGTGTGTTGACAGTGGTTGAAATGGAAATATAGAGGCCCTTGTCTGAAAATGAGAAAATCTTCCTCCTCATCAGAAGCCTCCACCTGAAAAACAATGATTTACTTGTTTGACAGAAAGAGAGACACTGATAAAATAAACCGTGTTCCAGGCCATTTTCAATGTTCATCATCTATCTGTCTATGAAAATGTACTTTTATCTCTAAAATACATGTATTTCTGCAGTAACAGTATTAATATTCTGGACGAGAATCCAATTTTATCTTTAAGCAGCATTTGCCAGGGATTGTTAAATCATATAATGGAAGCTTTGTCTAGACACATTTCTCAGTGGCCAACTTAACATTTTTTTTATTTTGATTGTTTTTAATGTATTTCTTGGAAGAAAAGGTCCTAATAAATTTGTTTACAACCTTTTCTAGAAGCTATGTCAGTTTTATAATGTTCAACTCTGGCAATAATTTTTCTAACCCAAGCCCCCTATTCTTGGAGTCTGAATGTTCTCTGGGAGAGCCCTCAGCTGAAAGTTCCCTCAGATTGTTATTAAAAAAGTTATTAGGTTTTTCAAGAAAAGTGAAACATTATCAAGTGTATTACTTGGAAAGGAGCAAAGCTTTCTTTCAGTGACTGCAGGATGTTTCCATGGGATGATTTTTACTACAAGTTATGAACAGAAATTCCCTGGGTGTATTTCACAGTGGAAAATCCAAATTATGGCCATTATCAAACCCGGGACAGCCTCAGCACCCAGGCAGGGACCAGGACATGGCTTTAAAGTCTCAGCAGTGGTTGTTGGAACAATATTTTTGTGCAGCTTTTTTAAAGCTGCTGCTTTGTCCTCTCGCCCCTGGCCTTGGTCCAAGCTCCCTGAAATCAATGGAAAGGCTCACGTTGGTTCTGGTGGGATTTAGCTCTGGCCCAGCTGAACAGGTTTCAGCTTTTTAGACCTCTCAATCACGAGCAAGCCTGACAAAATGTTACTGCTTTCCACAGGGCTGCAGGTGCTCTTCCTGGGGCTCATAATGTCACGTTTTCCTTTGTTTCTCAATGCTCTTTATTAATGAAGTATTATTTTATTCCACTTGCCAGGTGTGCACCTCAATCACCTCAAAACAATTTTAGAAAAAAATGTCAGGAAGGTTTTAAAAAGTAGCTGCATGAAGCTAGATTTTCACCAAAGGCCATGAGTTCATTTAGGACCTCTTTCCTTGATTTGGGTTGTTGGGGGGTTTTAAGTTAATTTTTGAATCTTCCCCTGCAGCATTATCCTGTTTTAAATTTAATTCTGTGTAAATTCATTCAGTTGTCTGAGGACTTCTGCATCAGTCAGAGAAGGAGAAGTGAAACTCATTAATTGGGTGAATAAAGCAGAAGGATTCCTTCCAGGATTTGGAGCTTCCTGCCTCCCACAGCTTTGGGGGATGTTGAGAGCTGTCCCCACACAGCAGGGAGAGGGGACTCGAGGAGCTCCTTGGAGGTTCCCAAACCTGCCAAGGCATTTAGAGGGAAAATGTCACTTTGCAAGGCTCCAGTCATCCCAGTGTTCCCTGCCGGTGGTTGCTGGGGAAGGCAGCAGCTCCAGGAGGGTTCTTGGATTGCTCTCACCCTCTGGGTCCATCTGCTGGGACATTTCCAAGGACATTCCATGGATGACATCACCTCTGCTTACAGGAGGGAGTGTGGTTTCCATAGCCACACTTCCATCCCCTCCATGCCCCTGCCTGCGCTGCCACCTTAAACACAAAGGATTCACTTTCCAATTTAGAGAGGTCTGAGCTTGTGCATCTCAAAGCTGTCACACTTTGATTGTTCTTTCAATGCTTTAAAAACTTTCAGCTCGACTGCGGAGTGAGAAATATTTCTTCCTTGAACTCTCTGCATTTATACAGCCCTCTGTCTTTAGATTAGACAAGCAGATACAAGAATTGTCTTGTAAAATTGTAGTTTCCCTTTAATAAGCCGCTCTGACAGGCAATTATTCATGCAGTCTGCTCAGTGCTAAATGTTTTTTCATGCCGTGCACCCCTGTCTCTTGATTGCAGGAATGCACTCCTGTGAATTATAATTATGAGTAAATATGAACTGGTGTGCAGGAAATGATTTACTGGGCCTTCCATTGCTACGTGCTATTGATTCTCCTCCCTGAACAAATAACATGTATTTTTTCATTCTGTGGGGTTTTAAGTATTTACTGCAAATCATTTTGACAGAAGTTGGTGAAACTCTGCATAAAGAATCTCTTTGGTGACAAATTGTTTGCTAATGTTTAAATTTCAGGACAAAAATGGCAAGAAGGTGTTAAGGTTTGGTGCTGGAATATTAAATATTATGCAGACATAATCATGTGGATCCAATTCACCTTGATAATTAACCCATTTTCAGATACTTTCAGACAAACCACAGGCTTGTCACCCTTAATAAACCAGATATTCCCTCATGATTAAAAAAAAAAAAAGTCTGATTTCACTCTTCTTAGGTCTGCGTATGTTTGGGACATAGAGTAAAAATCTAAACTATATAAAAACTATGTAATAATAACCATTTTTGCTCTTTGGCTTCAAATATCAGCTGTGTGATAGAAATACAGCAGGAAAGCCCAAAAATAGACAGAACATCGTGAGCCTTTCAGGATCTAAAGTTTTCTTCCTCTCCAGGCAAATCCTGTTGACTGAGATGTGAATCCTCAGAGAAAACAGTGGAGGTTCTGCGAGGTTCAGAGTTGTATTTAATTTTAGAAATAGTATCACTTACGCGGGTGTGTAAAGAACAAATCGTGTCAAGCAAAGATGACTCCTTTTTTAATTAAATCCCAAATTAGTGGGAGAAGGCGAGGCAGTGCATGAAAGCATCTAGAATTTACCAAAGCGTGTCTCAAAATTGTGTTTGACAAATGAATCCAAGTGGATTACACAGAAATGCAATTATGAGCCCGAGTAATTGGCTAAAGAATGTTGTGAGGAGTAATGATGGGCAGGGGAGCGCAGTCCCGGGCCCACGCAGGACACAAGTGGGATTTTGCTGCACCCCAAGGAAGGTTTGTGGTGATAATGTTGCAGAAGCAATTTAATTTGCTTGTGGGGTTGGTTACCTGGCAGAGCTGAGGATTTGGGGAGTTAGAGAAGTGTTCTTCCCTTTGTTCCTATCTGGCTGAAGGTGTGGTGGGCTGCAGAAATGCGCAGCGCGCCTCTGATCACAAACACATCCGCAGCTTTCCCGAGTCACAACCATTCCTCTGCCTCACAGAGAAACATTTGCAGACGGATTTCATCTCCCAACATCACCTCCTGTGCAAGGCTGTCACCTTTTGGGGCTGTTTCCCCACAGCTCACCTGCGAAAACACAAATTAAACAGTTCCATGTGCCCGTGGCAAGGCAGCAGCACCCCACAGATTTTCTGAGGGGTTTTCTGAGCAGCCATATCCCTGCTGACTGGATACTGGGAGTTACAGAATCATTTAGGATGGAAAAGAGCTCTGAGGTCATGGAGTCCAACCATTAACCCAGCCCTGCCAAGGCCACCACTGACCCATGGCCCTCCTCATGAGGAGAAGGAAATTTCCTTGCTAAAAGGACAAATAAATTTAAGTCCCTGTGTGAGCTGAGCAATTGCCTTCCCTGTGAGGCACGAATCCGAGTAAAACACGAGCTCAGATCACGCATCAAGGAAGCAACAGGCTGGGGTGAGAGGAATAATTGGCCCACTTCCCAAATTCACCTTCAGTGTCTAGTTAAAGCCCTGAAAAGGGAGGGCAAATTGCTGCAATTTGGGGTTGTGTCCCTGTTTTCCCTTTATCCTGCTTTGCTTTCCACAGGTGCAGAGGTGGTGGGTTTGGCTCTGCGAATGCAGCGTGTTTAGATGAGCGAGGTGGGATGTGAAAAAGCCCAAGTCAGCTCTCTGGAATATATAAACAGATGAAATTAAAGCAGGAGCTCTTTCTGCTCAGGCATCGCAGCACAGAAAGCTGGGAATGTTTATCCAAAAGCTCCATCAGTTACAACAGGGAAAAATTAATGTTGCAGCCAGTAAGGGATGGGGTGTGGATTCTAACCCTACATTCTGCTCCAAGGGCTAAATTTGGTCCTTCAGGGGGATTTTGTCAGGGAATTCCTTCAGGGGAATTTGTGGCAGCACCTCCAATTGGAGAGAAAGGGCCAGCACAGTTTATCCCCGTTTCTTTCAGGACAGTTTGGCAATGGGGTAGCTCATCCAGCCTAAAATAGCTCAAATGGTGAATATTTAGGCTCTGTTTTCATCCAGCCTCCCTCAGCAGTGACGGGAGGGTAATACAGCTCATTTTTAAACATGTACAGAATAGGTCGCGTAGGTAGAACAAGAAAATCCCTCTTTTTCTGCCAAATAAAACCTGGACAGCTGTGCCAAAAAACCTGACAGTTTTGTTACCCACCTCAGCTCTGGTTTATTTACAAGTTTAGAACCACTGGCACATCCTGTGTTGGTTTTTTGCTCCATTTTCTGTCCTACCTGCACATCTTTTCTGCCATTCTCCTTCTGCAGGGCAGGGAGGGACTCTGGAGCCCTTCAAGCAGGCTTGACTCCACTGATCAAGCTTCAGAAATCAGCTGAAACTTCTTTTCTTAAATAAAAAAATATGTCTTTTTCCTCATGGGTTGATCTCTCCCAGGCTTTTGCTGAGGAAGTTTGGACCAGATGATCCTTGAGGTCCCCTCCAACCTGGTGGTTTTTTCCCACCAGTATTAAACTGGTAGAAAGAAGCCCTTCCAGCTGAGAGTGTTTTCTGTGTATAAAAGGAGAGCATTTAACCAGAATATCTCAATCAATCCCATGAATAGATTTCACTCCAGGAATCCAGGCTGATGGAAGAGCTTTAGGATTGGGGAGCTGATTCCCAGGAGTGTAAACCATTTCCACCTGCCCACAGTTGAGACTCCCTGGGCTGGGAAACTGCAGAGAGAGGCTTGAACTGACTCAGCCAGGTGGATGTTGCCATTCCTGGGATTTGAATGATTTCACTGCCTCAGTATTCCATAATCAGGAGCATAAGGAGCTTTAATGTTCCTGTATTCTTCATTTTTATTTCTAGACCCAGCAGCCACCAGCACTGAGCAATGCATTGTCGCAGTTGTGAGTAATGAACCTGAAAAGTGGACACTTTGCTAATTTGCTAAAAATAAGATTTTACATCTCTATAAAAGCTCCCTCTCATCCCTTTGGATGATGAAATACAGCACTGAGATGTTCTTTTGGATCATTGTCCAGGCTGGAGAAGGCTCTGTTTCAACAGACTCCCCAAAATTCACTCTTTGATCCTATTTATGTGGCGGTCTCGCAGGGAGAATGTAAAACATGAATGCTGGAGTCATAGACATAAAATAAAGAAAGTACAAGGGTTTAGCACTGGGACTAAAAGCAGTTTCCAAGCAGTCCTTAGTGAAATTAGGTTTTAATCTGGTAAAAATAGAATGTACATTTACAAGCATCTCTTTCAATGGAGTGAAAATACTGCAAAATAAAAAGCTCTGCAGTTTATCCTGTGGGTTACTGTTTGCTTTTATGAGGATTTTGTCAATGACAGAACAAATATTGTAAGCATTTCCTGATAGTTTTTTTTTCCCCTCTCTGCTTGGGAAAATAACAAAATAAAGAAATAATTCTTTATTTTTTTTTTTCCCCTGTCTGTTCATTCTGATATCACTCTTCAAGTTATTTCTCTTCGGTCTTGGTGATAAATGGGGCTTTGCAGGGAGCAGCCATAAAGCTCTCACAGTTTGTTTGTTGCACGTTCCTTATGTGGATTTTAAAAGAACATTTTATCGTAATAAACAGCCATGGAAAATTATATATCCTGATCAGTTGTACTTACAAGTATTTGTAAAATAAATCAGAGAATTCAGGTTTGTTCAGTACTTTTAGAGGAGTCTGTTTGCCCTGCTGTTGTGCAGAGATTTTATTTCATTTTTCTTTAGTTTTCTTTAGTTCAGCTTTGTTTTTTAGACTTATTTTCCCATACAATTTGAAAACATCTCCATCCATCCATCATCCATCCCTCTCTCCTTCCAATGGCACTAAAAATGGGATTCCCAGATCTGTATTCCTCCTGAACTCCAGGGCGTTTCTTTTCCTGACCTGTGAGGAAAACATTCATCCCAAACAACTCAGACTTATTTGGAGAAGCCAAACAAGACGTGTTTTATCAACATTCTTTTTAATGAAATTAATCTCCATTTTCCAATTAGGCTTCTCTTTTTTTATCAGCTCCCATACTTAATAATATCTACAATTACGAATAGAAATTTTAGTTAATAGTGTCTATTAACAACTGGCTTTATAAGAATTTATCTCCCATTTAAATATCTGTGGTCATAGTAACAGAAGTAATTGAGGACTAAATGAGTTTGCAGCCTTCAGCATTGGGTAAATTGCATTATTTCCTTTTCTGTTATTTATGCAGCACCACAAGTTCAGGTGGACAAGCCTTTGGTGAAGGAGTTTTCCCAAATATCCAGCCTGAACCTCTCCTGGTGCAACTTGAGGCCATTTCCTCTTGTCCTCTCCCTTGTTCCCTGGAAGTGAAGGGGGGAAAAAAAAAGGATGGAAATAGAACAAATTCCTGGAGGTAAATCATAAATGATAAATTTCATTGATTGAGACCTTCCACAGCCCAAATATCCATAACCATCCATTTTAATCACCAGAATGAAGGCTGGAGCAGAGCCATAGGAATTTCCTGCTGGAACAGAGGAAGGCAGAGCTCCAGTTCCTCTTTTTGCTGAATTTCCCCTCTTTGGGGCCGGATCTGGTCCCCACCAGCCTCTCTCTGTCTCATCCTCACTATTAAAAGTCCTAAGCACTTTCTCAATACTCTGGTGGTTTTTTTCCCCATTTTCTCTTTTCTTTATCTCTGTCTTCCCATTGCTTTTTTCCTTACTCATTCCATTTCTTTTCCCCTGTTAGTGGTGAATGTAACCTACATCCTTTTCCATTTTCCAGGGGTGTTCTCTCTTTTCTCCTTTTCCCCATTTATATTTTTCTCCTTGCTTTATTTTTTTGGTAATTTCCATTTTTTCTTCTTTGTAGGAAGATTATATTAAGTGACAAGAATAATGTCAAATAAATGAGATTATGTTAATTAACAGATCTTGTCGCATTTCCATGATTCACAGGAAAAAATATTCACACTGGCTGATTTTTCAATTAAATCATTTGCTCTGTTATCTGCTCAGCATATCTTTATGAATATGCAGAACTGTAATGCAGTTATATTGTTTCAGGGTCTTTGTTAACCTCAAAGAGCCACAAGGTGCCTGCCAGCAAAATAGGGGATTTTATTTTTATTTTTACCTTTTTTGGTCAAAATAGCAATTCTTTGTTTTAGCCTTGATATCTTTTTCAAGGAAGTACAAGGGATTAAATGTTTGAGAAAGCATCTTGATTCTTTCAAGGATAACAGGCTCATTCTTTTCCTTTTTCAACTTACTTCATCTTAAAAAGTATTATTTTATATTTTTTGTGCCTTTAATATTTCTCATAATATCTCTTTATCCCATGGGGGCTCTCACCACAAGCAAGTACATCCCAAAAAACGCCTCGGAAAGGATCTGTAGAGAATTAGCTGGAACTTCAAAGATATCAAAAGTATTAATTCTGAAGTGGAAGATTGTTCCTGCCCACGTCCAACAGGAACCTTTTGGGAATAAATTGGAGTTTCCTGAGCGTTCCTTTCCTATGGCAGGGAAGGAATTCAAGGTCTGGGGATGTGGTTAATGGCAAGCACCAACATCTCTGATTCCAGAGCCTCTGACAAAGCCTTGTGCAGCTGTTGCAACTTGAAAATCAAAAACTTTTTATCATCAGCTGAGAAACTGGAGTGTCATGGGCACCTTCCCAGGGGGTTTCTGTGCTGAGATTGCTCAAATTGGTTCTCTGGTGAGATTTCACTGAAAATAAGATAACAGAGCCTTGTGCCACGGAGGAGAGAGGAGATCTCTGTCCCCTGGAGCCTCCAATGCAGGATAATTCAGGGGAGTTACAAGGAACAAATGAAATGAGCTGGTGGTTGTATACTGATGGAAATCACCCAGGACAGACATTCACCCTCTCCAGCTTCACCCTTCCAGGGCCTTCCCTTTCAAAAGCTTCTCTGTGTTTTGATTACTCTACTTGGAATCACAGGAAAAATTAAAAATAGAGAATTATAATATATAAAAATAAAGAGATATTATTAAAATACTGCAGCACTTGTTGCATTACTTACATGTAATTCAACATGTATTACTGTTATTATTCCTATTGCTATTAAACATGCAAGAAATTCTTCTACTATGGCACAGTGCACTGTAATAATGATTTTTCTTTTTTATAAGGTTAATATCCTTTCAAACTTACAGCCTTTATATCTTTCTGTGTGTAAAATAAGACAATTTTCTAGTGTGGAAAATATTTTTTGTAATAAAAGGTGGTATTTTATGTATTTGGTAAGTCTGATTAGAACAGGAAAAATATGAGTAACAATCTCCAGAATATTTTATTTGGGATTTTGATAGAATTATCAAATGATTTGGGTTGGAAGAGGCCTTGAAGCTCATCCCATTGCACCCCCTGCCACGGCAGGGACACCTTCCACTGTCCCAGGCTGCTCCAAGCCCTGTCCAACCTCACCTTGGGCACTGCCAGGGATCCAGGGGCAGCCACAGCTCTCTGGGCACCTGTGCCAGGGCCTGCCCACCCCAGAGCAGATCTGGTCATAAAAACAGTAAGAGCAAGCATTGCAAGGAATATTCCACCCTATACTCAGGAGCAGTAGTTTAGGATTAGATCTTCGATGGTTGAATACAATTTGGGGGATAAAGCCCAGGGTCACACGTGGCTGCCAGGGAGCACAACCACAGCATTCCCCTTCTCCTTCTCTGCTCCTGGCTGAAGATGCCTTTGTTCCCCAGCACCCCTGGGCAGGGCAGGGATGTCACTGTACCCTCACTGTCCCTCTGACCAGGATCAGAAGTTCCCACTTCCATCAGTCAGTTCTCCTTTTCTGCCAGGGGCAGGGGGGTCTCCCGTTGCAGTGACCCCTTTAACTCTCTGCTTGTTCTTCCAAAATCTCCACAGCCAAACTTCCCTGCATGTCCCAGCCTTGATTTCTGGGTTGTTTTTATTTTTTAAAAATCCAAGTGCTCAAGGACAGGAGCACAATGTCCCCCACTTTGTGATGAGTGGAGGGTTCAGTCTGGCAAGGAAGATGAGTCTGTGAGCCTGATCCAGCCACCTTTGCCAAAATTCAGGTTCAACTGAGCTTCCCTCTGCCCTGGAGCTCCTCTGAGTGTCCCTGGATGTCGTGGCTGCTGCTCCTTTTTATCCCAGGCTTACTTAGTCCAGGTGACTGCTTTGACTTTGTTTCAGCTGATACTGTAATTAGTTTGAACATCTCTGCCTTTTGCTGACTCTCCTCATTTTATCAGGAATAAATGTCCCTAATCAATATCCATTAATCTGGTAGATTCATTATTCCTTAATTGCTGACAGGGCTCCTGCCCTGCTCCATGCTCTTTATGAAATCCCAATAATGCTCCTGGAGGTGCTGTTTTCACCCCACTCCATTTCCCCTCAGGATGGATGTTTTGATGGGAACCAAAACCCAGTGACGATACTTTGGAGGGTCTTGTATTAAAAAGTACAAGTGGAATTGACATTTTGCCAGAAGTTTTTGATTTTTCTGGGAGTGCTCTTCCCTAAAATGCTCTTGAATTGGCACCCTCAAGGGTTTAAACAAAAGAGATAATTAAACAGATCCTTCAAAGCAGAGACTTACTGGTGTGCAGGAAAATGGTGCTTAAGCACATTCTTTTATTTGAAAACTGTAACTTTGTGCAGAGCTCTTTTTATCTTTTCTTACCCATCTTTTATGCTGGTGCAATTATTGTGGGTTAATAACAGCTGACTCCATTTGGAATTTCAAATGAGAGATACATTCCTTGGGTTCCATCTCAGCACTCACATCATGCTCAAGGCCAGCAGGGTCTTCTGATCCTAAAAAAAAACCCAAAAACCCTCCTGTGGCAGGTCTGGAATGGGACTATCAGGGCTTCTTGTGATGCCACCAGGCTGTAGGGCCACTGGGAATGTGGTGGCTGTCCCTAAAGGTCACCAGTGGTGTCACACACCACACAACCCCCTCGTACACCCCTTGGAGGGTAGTGAAGGGTTTAAAAATTGCATCAGTTCTTCTGAAGGCTCCATTAGGATCCCAAAACATTCCCTGGTGTCCAGCAGGAAAGAGAGAAAGAGAAAATGGGAAAGAGGGGAGAGTGATTGTGTACAAAGTGAAAATAAAGTCAATTTGAGTAATCAGCTGTGGGAAATTAACTCTGTCGAATCCTGGCTGCCTCCTTCCAAGGTATAATTATTTACATTTTGGAACAGGATCTTTAAATTCATTGTAAATATTTATTGAGAATATCTACATAATATTGCATTTCTCTTTTGTGATATTCTGAGTTATGGAAGGAACAAATCCCCTCATCACCAGGGGAGTCCGTGGGCTTTGGATTCTCAGATTTCCCTTGTTTCCCTCCCACACACTGCAGGTATGACACAGGATGATGTCACACTTTGCCAGCTTTGTTACTGTTTAGTCAGAATGTTGGACAAACAAACCCCAATGAAGTTAAAAGATATCTGTAACTCTGAATGTTTGAGCACTGCTGGTAACAGCTGGGCAAATAAATAAGGATTTGCACTCTTTAATTGTTGTCACTCCGATTATGGAGTTAATTTAAACCTGAAATTGGAGTTTCTGTTAGAGGTTACCAGGAGTGATGTGATTTATTGGCTCTGTTTAAATAAACTTCAGTGAGGGACAACAGCGGGGTCTGGTTCCACTGGTGCCAGTGGGAATCTCCCCCTGAGATTTCCCACAGATCCATGGAGCAGCCCTTGGAAAAAGCTCTCGGTGTCACCACAACCATAATTTCACAGAATCATGGAATGGTTTGGGCTGGAAGGAACCTAAAATCCCACCCAGTGCCACCCCTGCCATGGCAGGGACACCTCCCACTGTCCCAGCTGCTCCAAGGTCCATCCAACCTGGCCTTGGGCACTGCCAGGGATCCAGGGGCAGCCACAGCTGCTCTGGGAATTCTATCCCAGCTCCTCCCCACCCCTGAGAGCGAGGAATTCCTTCCCAATATCCCATCCAACCCTGCCCTCTGGCAGCTTGAATCCAATGGGAATCTTCCCAATGATTTCTGTGTCACCAAAGGGCGCCTGCTCAGCAATGGAAGCCAGTGCCATGGATATCATTCCTCACCTTTTGTCAGCCTCCAGAGCACGATGGGAAACAGAAATAAAAGCTGCAGGAAGCTGAATTTGCTTGAATTTCATCATTCCCATATGATCTGATCAGTGCTGGAGCTGTGGATTAAAGAACCCAGTGATATTTGGAAAGGGCCCACCTAGAGCTGTCAGGCAGCAGAAGGGGCTGGACATGATTATTAACTTATTTTTTTCCTTGGATTTTGCCACATGACCACAGGGGAACCTACTACAGACTCAGAAAACCCTTGGTTTCCTCTACAAGTGGGGAAACAAAGAGAGAGTTGAGCAGGAAATGAAAACATTAACCAAGAGTTATACTGAAAGGGTGAGAGAAAACGGGTGAGGAAGGGAGAGATGCGAGTTTGCAAGTTTGAAGTAGCTGTCTTTGAAGTTTTTTATGTTCCACTCATCTTTCCTGCTGCAGCCCATTGGGGATTTGAGGATGGGAGTTCAGAACTCCATGTTCAGAGGAGATGAAAGGCAGAGTCATTCAGTGGTGAGAGCAGATCTCTGGAAGTGCATCCAACCCCACGGAACTGCAATTAAATCACAGGACATGATGTTACTGGTTAAGGGGTAACTCAGTGCTGTGCGAGGTAAAATGAGTAATAACTTCTGGAAACAGTCATAGATCACTGAACTTTGCAACGTTGGTGGTGGGGGCTGAAAAATGAGTTACTGGGGGTTAATTGGGAGAATGTGCTGCTATAAATTACAGAGAAGTGCACGAGTTCATCAATAAAGGTTTAAAAAAGGCTCTTTAAATTAGCTTTCTAATTGATCAGGAGCAGTTCTGAGAAAAGATAGCAAAGGGTTGGAGCAGCTAAAGTCTGTGAGCACAGTCAGGACCTTGAAAAATCTCGGCTGTCTTTTTAAATGAAGAGGTATTCAGAATATCTCTGGAAAACTGACTCACCTTGATGGATGTCAGATTCAGAGAGGCAGAAGTCAGTGACTCAGGAGGAGAAAATGGTAACTCATGCAGTGCTTAACAACAATTAAGATTTTTTTTTTTTCATTTTCGTAAAGATTACAAGATGCAAAATAATGCAAAAGGGTTTAGGGTTGTTTTTGTTTGCTGACACACCTTACCTTTAGATTAACAAGGAATAATGGGTGTTTATTCTGCAGCAGTGTCTGTGTGAGTGCTTAACACCTGGAAATGCACTCCTTATTTTTATCTGAGTTTCTCCCAGCATTGCAGAGCACAAACCCGGGGAGGTTTGTTCTGTTTGGGTTTGAGTGTCTGTTTTTCTTATTTTATTCCAAACAGGGGCAATCTCCCTTTTTTTTTCAGCTGTGCAGGATATTCCAGTTTCATTCCAGGTGCAGTTTCCACGATTCCATGAACTCTGGGAGCAGCCTGGTGTCCCGTGTGCTGTGGGATGGGAGGGCTGTTTTGGGATGTTGGAATTCCTGGAGTGGGCATTGTCTCATCTCCAGCCCGGGACCAGCTGGGAGGAGGCTGAGATCCTGCTGGCAGCGAGGGCTGGCTAAGCTCCCCCCAAAATCCCCCACAATTTCTGCTGAGGCTGCTGGTGTACAATTTAAACACCAGAAAGGCTGAAATAAGCCCCATCAGCTGTTAAACAGATGAAGATAAATAGACCCAGCAAGCACCAGTGGCCACGCAGTTGGGTTTTTTTCTGTCTTCTGAGTCCTGTCATCACGTTGAAGTTTTCAGGCAATTCCAAAGGAATCATGTTTAGGATTTATAGAGAATAAGCCTGTAAAGGTTCACAGCTCCCTGCCTGCCTTGAGGTGGCATTACACAGTGTAAGCAGCAGGGATGAGTCTCCACTCCCTGGTTTGGATTCCTTCGCTCCCCTGCCACTCACAGCCTCCTCAACCATCATTAATCACGTCACGATAAAGGCTGGCTCTGCACATGTCTCACTGTGCTCACAGCTCCTTCTGGAGCTTGTTCCAGTTAACTTCTCCTGGGTCAAATGATAAAAGGAGATGAAAGAGCAGGTGCTGAGGATGCCTCCTCTGAAAGGGCTCTCCTATCTCCCCATGTCCTGCCATCGCTCATTTCTACCGGGGAGAGCAGGAGATAATTATAATCTCAGAGTGGGAAAATAACTGTCTGCCTCCTCACTGCCACCCTGGGGAGCGTTTAAGCACTACTTAACCACGGGTTAAGCATTGCTGGCTTTGCAGTAAAGTTTAAGTACAACTTGCTTTGAATAAGTACAGGGTCTGCTCTCCTGGAAGCGCTTTGAGGGCAATCATCTCCTCAGAGACATCAGCTGCTAGGATGGGCTGGCACCTGAACTGCCTGCAAAAACTTGTGCAGCACTCGAGTTGCTGAAGAGTTCAATAATTTAAAAGTGGAAAAGACGTACCAAATTATCGAGGTAATTTTCCTGAATATGGGTTTAACTTAATTTTCTGTGTCTGCAGCAAAGCAGTGCCCAACATTTCCCTTGGGAGCCATCCTAATGAATCTCATTGCCAGAGAATTTTCCCTTATATTCAACCTAATTTTTCCCTGTCTTAATTTAATCCCATTACTTCTGCTTATGCTCCCTCTTGCTACACTAAATAATTCAGTGTCAGTAATTAGGTACAATTAGAGATGCGTCAATTAACGCGGTTGGCATGGCTGCAATGCCACGGGAAGGTCCAGGAGACCTGGCTGGGTTTGTGGAGTTCCAGGAACTGCTGAACACAGATCTGGTCCCTTGCAGGCTTCCATCCCATTCCCACTCCTCTATATTTAGCTGGAGTTGCTGGGCAGAGCAGCTCAGATATTCTTATCAGCTTTTCATTATTCTGGTGACACTGAACACATCCATCCCCCAAGCCAGTCAGTCCCATTTAGGCCAATAATTAGCAAAATTTATCAAGGATGAGAGTGTGGATATAAAAACAGGGGCACATCAAATCATCGCAAGTCATAAGAAATGCTGGAGTTCCAATTAACCCATTAAAATGTTGGAAGAAATTCAGTTTATGTCCTTGTTCCATTGGTGAGTTTGTGCTGTCTGGAGTGGGAGTTTTTCCCTGTGAGATTTGGAGTTTCCTTCCCTTAGACTACAGAATATTTCCCTTGTTCCCTGGAACAGTTACTGTGGTTTTGTAGAGATTTGAACTGCTGAACACTCAGCTGGAAAAGATTGACTGTAGCAGTTTGGATAAATATATTTGATGCACAGATGTTCTGAGAACCTATTTTGCATGCTTGCCTGACTCGCTTCCCTTTCCATTTTAAAGAGGGATTCCACCTATTCCATCCATCTGCAACTCCTCTCCCTTGCCCCTAAGGAAAATAACAATTCCTCACCTGCAGATTTATAGAAGCACAGAGTGGTTTGGGTTGGGAAGGACCCCAAAGCCCATCCAGTTCTACCCCTTGCCATGGGCAGGGACATCTTCTCCTATCCCAGGCTGCTCCAAGCCCCATCCATCACCTTGGACAGCTACAATTAATGGATCCATGGAAATCCAGCTTGATGGATGAGCAGTGCACGGAGAGAATTCATCCACATCAGCCAGGAATTCAAAACCCTTTTCAGACAAGGAGTGTTGGGATCCGCAGGATTGCCTGCTGGGGCAAAATTCCCTGATCCTTCCCAATTTCTGATGACATGAAGCTGCTGGAACTTCCCCAGGAGCAGCACTGGAAAGGTTTGTCCCCAGAATTGTAAAGTGGGTGGTTATTCCCTGTGTTCCATGGTTTGGGGGTACCAGCCATGGATGTCAAAGCCTGTCCTTACTCCAGCTGCTGACCCTGGATATTCCCAGAGAATTTAAGAGCTTTTTCTGCTCCCCTGGGCAATATTGTGCCTCCAGTTCAGCCGCAGAACCAATTCTGTAATGCTGTTATTCCATGTAAATTGGCTCATTATCCTTTAGGAAAACTTAAAGATCTGTGCTCACCCTTGCTGATATTTCAGCAGAGAGCCACAGGAAGTTGTTTCAATAAATTAAAATTAAAAAAATAAATCTAAAAAAATCCCCAAATAGCATGTGTCAATGAACGGGAAACAACTGTTAATTTTGTTTTTTCAATTTAGGAAAAGAAAGTGGCTCCAGCTGGAAAGAAAGGAACCCTGGGGTGATTTTGCCAGGGAGGGTTTTATGTATCTTGTTCTGTATCCTATCACCAACATAACAGACAGCCTTCCTGACCTGCAGGGGGAATGAAAAGGTGCTTAAACTTAATGCTGTTAAAAATAATTAATCATCTGTTATTATTATATATGGCCAAGTTCAAGAAACAGCAAATTGCTTTTTATCTTTTATCAGTGAAAGCCAAATTTCAGGCATGGGAATGGATAAATCTAGGTCAGTGGATGGATTTTCTGTGGTTTCTCTGACATTTGAATAAATTAAAACTGAATTTTGAACACCGAATGCATCAATCACTAGGTACTCAAAAATGGAAAGAAATTTAGGGATTGGTCATTCAGGAGTTCACTTCCCAAGGCCTGGGTTCAGTCACAATGTCATAATAAACATATTTTTAATTGTATTATGCTCTCTGCTCTTATTTTAGTTGTGCCTTTGGGGCATGTTAAGGAGATCATTTCTCTGGTAGAATTTATTTTATCTTTTCCTTCCTTCAAGCCAAACTGTGGCTGTTGGTTGTATTTTTCCTGCATTGTGGCCCTGCCTCCCTTTGACCTTTGGTATGAGCATCCTTGTCCTGGTCAGTTGGAATTAAGTCATAAATCTATCAAATTTCAGCAGGGTGGAACTGTGCTGTTCCCTGAAAATCCTCTTCCTTCACCTGGCACTTGTAATTCTCCATCTTTTCTTCCTCCTGCTTCCCACCCAGCACAGGTGATGCTGTTCAGCAGCACAACTGCTGCTTCTCTTCTTACTTTAAGACATTATTGGGTAAAAACCTGCCAGGTGAAAGGATTCCTGTGGACCAGGAATCATCCCTAGGCCTGCATCTTAAACATATAAATTATTCTTTGTGGTATTGATAAAAGGTGGAGTGGAAGGCAGGAAAAATTTGGGAATTTTTTTCCCTTTTTGTTTGATCAGCCATGGTTTTATATGTCCTTACCTATTCTATTTCAGGTTATATCCTTTGTGAAGTGTTGTGAATATAATCTTTGGTCATTTAAGGCAAGGTAGTTAGAGATCAGTTTTCCAGTGAAATACGAGGGAGTACTTATCCCAAACTAAACTTGGAAGGAGCCCTCCCACAGCCCAGATCAGATCTGCCCACTCCTCCCAGAGGATGCTGGTGTTGTGAGGCATAAAAAACAAGACACAGACAAAGAAATACTCTGTTCCTCCTTCATGGACATCCATAAATCCAATATTAGGAAAAATTTCTTCACAGAAAGGGTTGCCAAGCTGGAATGGGCTTCCCTGGGAAGCTGTGGATTCCTGGAGGGATTTAAAAGCCATGAGATGTGGGACATGGATAAGTGGTGGCCTCAACACTGCTGAGTTCATGGTTGGACTCAATGGTCTTTTCCAAACTTAGTAATTCCATGGTTTTATGAGTGGATTTGGCCCAAATGGGAAAGAAACAGATCTTCTGTGAAGCTTTAAAATTAATCTGAATATTTTCAAAGCACCTTTCTTATCCTTGGCTAAATTGGAGCTAAACAATAAGGAAACTGAAGTTTCTTTCTCAATTGGAACTCACAAACTGCATCATTTCAGATGGCAGAGGATTGGTAATTTTAAGACAGATTTCCTGGGAGTCCCTAAGGGCAAACTTTATCCAAGCAAAAGCAGAATAAGAGATGTGCTATTTAGGACACCCAGCTCCACATCTGTGGATGGTTCAGTAAAATAAGATTAAATGAGGAGAAATTCTTTCAGTTTCCTTTGGGTTTGGTTGGACCTCCGGAGACAATGAACTTTCCTGAGGTTTCAGATGACTGGGAAGCAATTCTGCCTCCCAAGAGGGAAAATGGGACAGCATATCTGTACCTACAGCTTCCCTGGTGCTGGATACCACTGGAATTTGGTGAGGGATGGAGCTGGCACAAGAACTGGAAACTGGAAAGGATGTGGCTGTATTGGCTCCTGCGCTGGAGGGTCTCCAATCCAATCCAAATCCAAACCCAAATCCAAACCCAAATCCAAACCCAAATCCAATCCAAACCAATCCAATCCAATCCAATCCAAACCAACCTGGTTTGTTGAATGTCTCCATCCATAAGCTACAGGACGGTTGGGGTTGGAAGGGACCTTGGAGCTCATCTTAAAGCCAAGGGCAGCGCCACCTCTGCTGTCCCAGAGTGCTCCAGCCTGGCCTTGGGCACTGCCAGGGATCCAGGGACAGCCCCAGCTGCTCTGGGAATTCCATCCCAGCTCCTCCCCACCCTCAGAGGGAACAATTTATCCCTAATATCCCCTCTGGCACTGGGAGCCATTCCCTGTGTCCTGTCCCTCCATCCCTTGTCCCCCGTCCTTCTCCAGCTCTCCTGGAGCCCCTTCAGGCCCTGGCAGGGGCTCTGAGCTCTCCCTGGAGCTTCTCCTCTCCAGGTGAGCCCCTCCAGGTGTCCCAGCCTGGCTCCAGGGGGCTCCAGCCCTCGAGCAGCTCCGTGGCCTCCTCTGGAATCTCCAGCAGCTCCACGTCTCTCCCATGCTGAGGACCCCAGGGCTGGATTCAGAGCCCCAGGTGGGGTCTCACAAGAGCAGAGTCCAGGTCTGGAAAACCACCCTTCCAGGGAGGAATTCCTTCCTTGCCAGCTGCAGCAAATCCAGAATTTCTCCTGGCTGCTGATTTCCTCCTGGCAAGGAGAGAGAGCTGAGCTGCCCTTCAGCACCTCTCGAGCAGCAGCGCGGGGTGAGGAGGACACCAGAGCCACTGGAAACAATCTGCAGTCATTAATATGGATTCCAGGGTAATTTTATATTTCATGAGCTTCTTTTCTCCTTCTCTTTCTCTTCAAGCCCCCAGGAGATGGCAGATGTTTTCAGATATCACATGGAGAGCAATGTGTCTTTTTTTTATTTTTTTATTGTGAAGATTGCTCCTCACTTGAAGGGATTAAGGGAGGAAAAAAAATCTCTCTTCTGGCTTTTGTGGGGTGTTTTGTGTGGGTGTTTCTTTGGGTTGGTTTTTCTGTTTGTTTGGGGGTTTTTTAGGGGGGTTAGGTTTGTTTGTTTCTTTGTTTTTGTTTTTGTTTTATTTTGTTTCAATCAAAAAAAATCAGCATTTCTGAAAAGTTTGCAGTCAGTTTTCCTCTTAAAGCCCTTTCAAAGGGATGAACTGGGTTTCCAGGGAGTTTGGAATCCTCCTCTCCTTCAGGGGCCCAGCTCATGTGCAGTAAAATACCAGGATCAGTGACACAGCAAAAGGCTTCTGCTCTTTTAGATTTATTACATATTGTCTCCATCTAAACCCAATTTCATTTCGTGAAATCAAATCTATAGATAATATTTGCAAAATTAGGCCTAATCCTAAAGTCTGTAAGTAAGGGAAGGTGTTACAAATAAATGGCAAAAGCCTCTTTGAATTTCTTCTGGCAAAATCCAACAGCAGCAATGAACCATTGGAACAATGAGCAGCATCACCCCTCAAAACTCTATTTTCCTCTCTATAGAATTAATCTCTTGGGGTATTGAATCTATTGAACTTCTCTGTAATTGTCCCTTCAGCTCCTTTCTGTTGATTTCTTGATTTCCTTTAACAATAACTAATTTTTTTCTCTTTTTTGCATATGGAAGATGAAGTTGCTGGGTTTTTTCCTGGAAAAACTGTAGAAATTGCAGTGTAATAATTCATTGCAGCTAATATTAAATACAGGAACATCTGCCATGGGATTTCCATCATGGATTTATCCCTGATTCCTTCCTCAGGCCAGTGGCTTTATCCAGAAGATCCTGCACCCTCCCAGCATGAAGACAAGATCTGTCCACAATCATCTGGAACCACTGGGTGTATTCAACCAAAAAAAGACTGGATGTGCATCCCTGATGGATAAAGGTGCTGGAAATGGAACCTTTTCCCCAGTCTGCTCCAGGAGGGGTTTAAAACTGCTCCAAGGCATGGGGATGGGGACTAATTCTGGAAATCTCTGCTGGATGGGGGCTGTTCATGCTTGGTTGCTGCGTTGCTGCCAGCTGGCAAGGCTGCAAGCATCCATGAATTCCCTTTAAAACATGGGAATTCCATGGGGCTGTGCTCAAAGACTGCAGATGTAAACCCAGCAAAGGAACTCCAGAGGAAAGGCCACAAAGTTCTGCCAACTCTCCTCCCTGTTTTAGCTTGAAATGTAAGAAATAATTTACTTAGAAAATATGGAGGGCAATTCATAAAGAATTCATTTCCCCTTACCTTGGTGATGAAGGTGGCTCTGTTTTTCCTGCCTGTTTCCAGGGAGGGGAACAGGCATCCCAAACTCCGCTGAATGAAAGATAAATGAGTGATAAAATTGCTGCAGAATCTCTAATGTACGTGCTCAAGGCATCAGGCTTCAGCTCTTATCAAGTGTGAGCAAGGACTGGGACTATTCCTGTGCTTGACTGACATCAGAGGCTTTAAAAAATTTATTTTAAAGGACAAAAGCTAAAATAACTTTTAGATGTTTCACTCGAAGTGACCAGAAATATTTTGCAGGGTGTCATGGTTTAATAAGAGGAGAGGAGGGAGGGAATAAAGCCTTGTCCCCCAGCAGTAATTGGTGGCTCCCAGTTTCCCCAGTTTATAAACTGGGAATTGTGAGGTGTGGAATGTCCCTTTGGTCACCTGTCCTGGCCATTCTCCTCCCAGATTCTTGTGCAGCTCCTCTCTGGCAGAGCTTGGCACCCTGAAAAGTTCTCGACTCCAAAATAGCAGCGTGTTCTCGGCATTATTCCCTCTCTCCCAGCCAAAACCAGCACAAAGTGGGATGAGGATCACATTCCCTAAGCCCAATGGGAAGGGTCCCCCAAGCCCAGACCTCTCAATACTGGCTGCACAGAGGGAAAAAACAAATCATTTTTATGATTTGTGTCCCTTTGCAATTTCACTCTGCCCCTTCTCCTTCAACTGGTGCTCAGGAAAATAAAATTATTGTGGAGGTAGCAAAAAAGAAAAAAAAAAAAATAAAAGCTTTGAGTGTTTCTCATAAAATGAGATGTATTGGGCTCTGTGAGCTTCTCCTAATGGCTAAAATAGAGAGAGGTAGCCCAAAGCCCCAGACTAATTTTGCAGTGGGTTTGTTTCACGGTGAGACAGGGAACAAAGGAAGAGCTGGAAGGAGGGGAGGATGATGATGGAGCCCTTCCTCGGTCTCTGATTTGCCCATTCCCAAGAAACAAAGAAGAAAAGTCTTGCAAAAATTGTCAGCAATATGAAAGTACATTATCTGGGACACCAAAGAAAAAAAGATCATAACTTTTGCTCTGTATCCTCTCTATTCCCCTGGTGTAGAGTGATAGAACCTTAAAATACTCTTTTTTTTTTTAATTTTTGTTTTATTTCTTGGAATAAGTGGAACAAAGTTACAAATCTGAAGTTTTAGAGGATTTTGTTTTAAAAGAAACTTCCTCTAATGATTTTTTTTTGCTTGATGTGCAATATTGTGCTCTCTTCCTGAGCACATGGAGCAAAGGGATCTCCTGGAATGCTCAGGGAAGTTCCCAGGAGATGAATACTACTGTATTCTATATATATTATATATATATTCTATATACTATATAGAATATATAGTCTATATCTATATACATATAGATATATATAGATAGATTCTATATATATTCTATATATTCTATATACTATAGTCTATAAATACTGCTACACACTATTCACATAGTAGATTTTAAGTATATCAACTACAAACCAAAAAATATTCTAAAATAAAATCATATTTGCTGAACTGAGGAGTGAGTGCTGGACGTGGCAGAATACTGGGAAAATCCAGCAAAGGAGAGTTTTAGAGTGAACCATGAGCACATGTATGAGCTAGCAAGTATACAACTGTCTATAAGAACAAGCTAAAATTCTGATAGACCTGAATATTCCTCACTCACCATATTATTAATTTAAATAATTACAGGGTTTTTATCATTTTTTCCACCTTGGAGTGAGTATTCCAGAGCTTCAGACAAACCCACTACACGGAGGAAACCCCCAAAACCATTAAATTATTTGTTAGGGACAATGCAACTGCTTTTTATGGAATCCCAGACTGGTTTGGGTTGGAAAGGAGCTTAAAACTCATCCATTCCCACCCCAGCCATGGCAGGGACACCTTCCCCTGTCCCAGCTGCTCCAGCCCCAATGTCCAGCCTGGCCTTGGGCACTGCCAGGGATCCAGGGGCAGCCCCAGCTGCTCTGGGCACCTGTGCCAGGGCCTGCCCACCCTCCCAGGAACAATTCCTGCCCAAAATCCAACCTAAATCTGCTCTCTGTCAGTTTGAAGCCATTTCCCATTGTCCTGTCCCTCCATCCATTGTCCCCAGTCCCTGTCCCACCTTCCTGTAATCTCCATTTCCCCTCATATTTTACATATTAAAAATATCTAAAAACACCAAACTGTGCGCTGGAACACAAAATCTGACTGGGGCAGCAGGAATGGGTTTCCTGCTCAGCATGAGAATTAGGGGCAGCATTCCAGAGAAAAGATGGGAAGCAAGAGCAAGATAAAGGTTTTGGGTTTTTTGCAGAGGCTCTTGGGCTGGGCCCTGTGAGTGGAACCCTGTGGAATTCCCAGGCCTGGAGAGGCCAAACCCTCAGGGATGCAGGGAAGCAATCCCTGAGCCCAAGATTCAGTGAAGGTGCAATTAAGTGTGAGATTCAATTAGGGGCTTCTGGAGGGATCCCCTCTTCATTTCAACCACTGTTTGTACAGCTTCTCCATTACACACACAAATATATATATATATATATACAGTTCTTCCTGCTTTCTAAACTACAAGAAAAATCCCCACCAGAATAAAAAAATAAAATGTTCCCCTGGAATTTTTTCTTATGTAAACATCTTCTGGGGAAGGAATGATCTCTGGAAGGGTTTTTTGGGTTTTTTTTTTCTTTTCACATTGATTTAAAAGAGAGAGGATGAGACTTCTTCAAAGCACAGTTCATCACTTCCTTTCCCATGGCTGTGACAAGTTCTCCTGAGGAAACACACTCATTCCATCATTTCCCATCAAGCCTGACACTTCCAAATCACATCTGGCTGTCACTCATTTTGCCTCAGCACACACTCCACAATTCCTGGTGACAGAAGGATGTTTCCAAGCCCTTTTCCCAGTGCAGTCCATGGGAAGCAGAGGTGCTGCTGGCTCTGGCATGTTTAGGAGCAGAGGAGCAGCACAGGGTCTCGTTGAAATCTGGCAGGGAGCCCCTCTCAGAGGAGAGTTTATAAAAGATATATAGGAGAAAAATTAAACCATTAAGCTTTCATGGAGTGTAGATTTAGGTGTTTAGAATTGTAAATTTTCTCCCCTTTTGCAAAATCCAAAGAACAAGCTTAAAATTGTAAATTATTTGACCTACAAAGCTTTATATCATATATGTTTAATCAGAATGAGAGAGGTGATTCTCCACCTCTCCTCTGCTCTTGTGAGACCTCACCTGGAGCTCTGAATCCAGCCCTGGGGTCCTCAGCATGGGAGGGACGTGGAGCTGCTGGAGAGATTCCAGAGGAGGCCACGGAGCTGCTCGAGGGCTGGAGCCCCTCTGGAGCCAGGCTGGGAGAGCTGGGGGGGCTCAGCTGGAGAGGAGAAGCTCCAGGGAGAGCTCAGAGCCCCTTCCTGGGCCTGAAGGGGCTCCAGGAGAGCTGGAGAGGGACTGGGGACAAGGGATGGAGGGACAGGACAATGGGAATGGCTTTAAACTGACAGTGGGTAGATTTAGGTGGGATTTTGGGCAGGAATTGTTCCTGGCAGGGTGGGCAGGCCCTGGCACAGGTGCCCAGAGCAGCTGGGGCTGCCCCTGGATCCCTGGCAGTGCCCAAGGCCAGGCTGGACATTGGGGCTGGAGCAGCTGGGACAGGGGAAGGTGTCCCTGCCATGGCAGGGGTGGCCCTGGATGGGATTTAAGGTCTTTTCCAACCCAAACCATTCCATGCTCCTCTGGCAGGCAAAGACAAGTGCAGAGGTGCAGAGACTATCGACCACTCTGATAAATTCCATTGAATTCCAAGCAAAGCTGAGGACCTGAGCTGGAATGGCATAACTCATTTAAATCTGTCCTCTATCCCTGAGTTTCCAGTGGGGAAATGGAATTTCCAGGACCTGCAGTTGGATTTCTGGACTGTCCATAGGACCAACTGTTTGCAGATTGCCTTCTCCTCCGGGGCACCCAGAGAATTAAATACTTCTGCAATAGGAAATTGGGAAACTGGGAAGTGATTCCTTCAAGGAAAAAGATGAGGTAAGAGGGATTTGGGAGTAAATATTTCCATTTTGGACCCCATCCCATGCATGGTGCTTTTCTGTGCCCTGGGTGAGTGAAGGGATGGGCCCCTCTCTCACCAAGAGCAGCCAGGGAAGGTCTCCCTGAAATGGGGTTGTACAAAGCAAAACCTTTTCCTCAGCTACACCTCATTAGCACTTTTTGTCTTCCACAATGGTGCTAATTACGGAGAAAGGAAACCTTCCTTCAAAGGATTGGACACAGACCACAGATTAAGCACCCAGAGATCAGAAATACAGCTCATGATCTAAAAGAAGAGCTTTAAGGGTAATTCATCAGCCAGCTGAGCATATTGTCTGAGTTCTTTCTCCTTGAGAACATGAGATTTGTGGTTCTTTTAACAAATAGAGGCATCCATATTTAAAGAAAAAAAAGTGAAAAAAACATGCTGGAATTTCAATTATCCTTTTACTCCAGTTACTATTTATATAGATATATATATATGAATACATATCTAAATCTAGAAATAAATCTTATGAGGAAAAGGTTCTTCCCCTGGAGGGTGATTGGGCACTGAACAGGCTCCCCAGGGCTGTGGTCACTGGAGGTCTCTTCCAACCTTAATAATTCCATGATTCCATGATTTTTCTTTGCAGAGAGAATGAAAACTCCAGGTTGTGTTCTCGTGTTCTCCTCTGCTGAGACAAACACACTGGACTGTGCCTATAATAAGCTCAAGTTCTTGAGCTAAAAAACATCAACCAGCATTTCAGAATCCAGTTAATTATTAAACGACCCATGAAGATTTTGAATGCATGGCTGGCTTTTGTGAGCTTATCTGTTAGACTGAGTTTCTCTCTTTAGTTTCTACAGATAACTCCAATTTCTTCTCTTTTCTCAAAAATACATCCTTGCAGCTGGATGAGAGCACGTGTTTGGGGAAGGGGTGCTTTGATGAGGCACAACAGAGGAATGAGAGCTCCAGAAATGTTAAAAGGAGGAAGAGAATTGCAGAGATGTCTGGTTTCAGCACTAAATGAGGGTCAAATTCAATTATCATTAGAGGTTATTAAGGAAATGCTGTAGGCAAAATAAACAGTGGCTGACACACCAGGGAAAATCAGGTGTGTGATCAGATGGACCTTACAGCCAAAGCAGGTTTTCACTGAGGTTTAAGAACCCCACACTGCACGTTATGCAGACATTTTCCCACTGCCCAATTCCAAGGAATCACTCCAGGTCTGTTGTTTGGACTTCTGGTGGCTTCCTGGATTTTTGTCATGGCTCTTAGAGCAAAGTGATGATCCAGGGAAGGCATTCCTCACACAGCTCCATCCGTGTGCCAGGATCCCAAAAAGCTGCTGCTGTTCCTGCTCTGTCCCTGCTGGGGAGAGCTCTGCTCTGGAATTAAGAGCGCGTTCATTTCTCGTTTCCATCACGAGATTTTGGAATTCTGTGCAGAGCACGAAGGAAATGTTTCTAAACCAGAAGTGATTTCCAGGGCAGGCCTGGCTGGGGACTCATTGCCTCTGGCAGATGAGCAGCAGCCCCTGAGCACAGAACCACTCGGTGCTGCTATCACAGGGACAGGGACAGGACAGGACAGGGACAGGGACAGGACAGGGACAGGACAGGACAGGGACAGGGACAGGGACAGGGACAGGGACAGGGACAGGGACAGGGACAGGGACAGGGACAGGACAGGACAGGACAGGGACAGGGAGAGGACAGGGACAGGGACAGGACAGGGACAGGGACAGGACAGGACAGGACAGGGACAGGACAGGGACAGGGACAGGACAGGGACAGGGACAGGGACAGGGACAGGGACAGGACAGGACAGGACAGGACAGGGACAGGGACAGGGACAGGACAGGGACAGGGACAGGACAGGACAGGGACAGGACAGGGACAGGACAGGACAGGACAGGACAGGGACAGGGACAGGACAGGGACAGGACAGGACAGGGACAGGGACAGGGCACAGGGACACTTATCAGGGTGGCTGAGGAATGAAATCTCGAATGTCAGAAGAAATGGGATAACTGGATTGCCAACAAACCCATCTGGGACACTTCACAAAGGTCAAAGCCTGGGACTGGCTCTCCAGGAAAGGAATCATTATTTCTTTAGTAACTGGAGCCTGCCAAGTAGGGAATCAAGTGAATCCAGGTCCTAAAGTGAAATGAGAACTGGCTCGTGGTCAGAGTTCCATCATTCTACTCTTATTTTGGAGGGTTCACAGTCAAATACCACACCAAGCTACCCCAAGCCCTGCTGAAATCAGTGAGTGTATCGCCAATAAAAAATGAGTGTGCTCCAAAGTCACTGCTGGGAACATCAGTGTTAGTCAGGTATTTTCAGTGCTTGTTTTGATGCAAGGAATATTTTCAAAGGGAGTTATGGGAATGAAATACTCCTGGAGAGGAAGATGGGTTATTTTTTTATCATAGCTGCTTCCAAAAAAAAATCAATTTCTGAGAAAGTGCATTATGCTTATGGAAAGTGGTACAAACAGGATGGAGATGCATAAAAATGTTCTCCTCTCTTTGGTACAATACTCTGACTTTATTCATCCCCAGCAGATCAATAGGAAAGTTTTGTCCTCATCCTTTTACCACATCAGTTGTTATTATCCTCTGATTCAGGTCTTAAATATTGAATATTTAGGGAAATGCACATGTAAGTTTATGTAGACAGAAATGTATATAAGTGTGTACATATTATAAAGTATAAATATATATAAATATTTGAGTATAAGAATTGAGTTCAAAGATGTGTGAGGAAGAATTTTAAGTTGATTATAGAGGTTCTTAATATCTGTGGCTGCTCCTGGATCCCTGGAAGTGTCCAAGGATGGGGCTTGGAGCAGCCTGGGATAGTGGAAGGTGTCCCTGGGTGGGCTTTATCCCTTCCCACCCAAAGCCTTCCATGATTCTGTGATTTCATTACCATAACCCTGCACCCTTGGCTGTAAAATTCTCTCAAAGCAATGTAAAAATTCTCCTTTGGATAACAAAACTAGGAATTTGTAACAGATGGAAAAAATTCTGATTTCTAACCCTAGAATTCACCAGTCCAAATAAATGATTTTGCATTTGTGCTTCAAGGTACCCTCATTCTCCTCAAGCAAATACTGAAGTGTAGTTATAAAGGGAACAGAGCTCCACCAGTTTCCTGAGCCTTAATCTGCTTTTTCCCCTGTGTTTTAAATTAAAATGGTCATTTTAATGCTCTCTTAACACTGATCTTCTTTTTGATTGGCCATTGATCCTAATGCCTAAATCCATACCAGCTTTGCAGAGGTGTATCTTGCTGTATATTGATAAATCTATATTTTTATGATCCTTATCTAAAAGAAAACAAAATTTAATGTGATGCAAGGGTTGATGTTATGTTTTATTTCTATATAAATAACAGCAGAGCTCAGGACAATGCTCTCAACCCACAGTTGTGCATACACATCATTCCAGCGGGTTTTATGATTGATTTTTCTTTACAAGGAGATTTTCTCCACCAAAGGAAAGACCAAAGAGGTCCCATTCCAAATGTCCCTGGGAGTGCTTGGCCACCCTGGGCCCTGATCACCATCCTCAAGTGGCCCAAAGAAGGATGGTGGGCTCTCTCTTGTGAGGTGGATCAGTGAAGATCTGGGAATGCTGGGATTCTGTCTTCTCCCTTTTGGTGATGTCAAGCCTTATTCCTGGCAGGAAAGAGTTTCTACACCTGAGGCTGCCTGACGTTTTTGGTACATTGGTGCAAGTTGTAAATACACTCAGACCAGCAGGTTACAAAATTAAATCCATGAGTGGTAATAAAGAATCACACACACAGAGAATTGTAATAAAGAATCACACACACAGAGAATTGTAATAAAGAATCACACACACAGAGAATTGTAATAAAGAATCACACACACAGAGAATTGTAATAAAAAATCACACACACAGAGAATTGTAATAAAGAATCACACACACAATCACAGAATGACTAGGCTGGAAGAGACCTTCAAGATCATCGAGTCCAACCCATGCCCTAATACCTAATGGAAGAATTCCTTCTCCTCTTTGAACCAAAACTATAGTGATTTTATGGATTATTTATTACTCATTAATAGCAAATAAATAATTTCATTGCTTTCATGTGGAGGGATGTGGCCAGTTCTGGGATTCAATGAGATGCTTTGATGAGACAAAAAGGATATTTTGTGGTTGGGCAGCTCTGACATCTAACTTGGCTCCTCCCAAACCCAAACCTATTGGTTGATAATTGGACATAATTTCAATTCAGAGCAAACAAAAGCCCCTGAGGGCAGCTGGATGGGAATTTTTGCAGCCTTTGTTTTCCCCAGGGACCGTGGGCAGCACAAGAAGAGCTGTGATCCCAACCCCAGTTTGGGGAGAGGAGCAGTCACCCTCTGCCACCCCATCTGCACAGCTGGGGACAGAGCTGCCTTTGTGCCAGGAGGGAAAACACAGAATCATTTCATCACAATGGGGTTTGGAAAACGCTCAGAATTGTTTTGGGAAGAGAAAAATGTTTCAGGGATTCTAAACAGGATTTTATTCCCTCCCCCCCCCCCCCCACCCAAAAAAAAATTTTGAGTGATTTACAGAGTCTTTCAAGGAAAATCCTTGTGAGAGTTGTGGAAGGAAAGTGTTTTCAGACAAAAAGTTGGACAGGAAAACTCCTAAATCCAATAATTGCTGAGTTCACTCAAAGCTTAACATGGGAGCAGTGAGAGCAAAACTCTTCTCTCTTTGTCTCAGAGCCCTGGGTGCTTTAAATGTTTAGGGCTGATCCTCTCCAGAGGATAAAATCTCCCCATTTTCTGTTCAAAATTCTAAAAGCATTAGAAGTTTTAAAAGATTTTGGTGCTTTAGTAGGCAAAGACAAGCAGGAAAAACAGGAAGTGACTGTGATTTTATGATAATTATATAGGAAAAATAGGAAGTGACTGTGATTTTATGATAATTATATAGGAAAAATAGGAAGTGACTGTGATTTTATGATAATTATATACAAAAAATAGGAAGTGACTGTCATTTTATGATAATTATATAGGAAAAATAGGAAGTGACTGTCATTTTATGATAATTATATAGGAAAAATAGGAAGTGACTGTCATTTTATGGTGATCATATACACTGGAACTGTTCACAAGGTATTTAACGATGAGGAACCATTAATGTTCCTTAGGGATTGTGTCAGGATTTCACTCCTGGAGAATCCAACAACCAGAGGAGGAATTCGTTCATGCTCTCTCATGGAAATTATTTCTCCCTTCTCTCTGTCTCTCAGCTTTCAACACCCACCTTGAACCCCATGGTGTGAAAAAGTGCTGATCCACATTATGATTCTTGGAAAAGACAAGGAATTGTTGTTTCCCAGCAGGTTTGGGGAGGTTTGATGATGAAATAACTGGAAACAACATTGAAATTGTACAAAACCACGTATCTGACTATGCCCATGACGTACCTAGAAGTAAAAAAAATACTCATTAACAGCATTTCAAAAGAAACTAAATTATCAGTTCAGGAATTCAGAGTAATCCTGAGGTTTAAGCACAAAAATGCTGCAGTGGAAGATTTTTCATGACAGTGAATATTACTCTGATAAAATAGATTCAAAAATAATCCTTAAAATAGATTTAGAATTCAGTGGCATAAACACATGGCACAGAGCACCTGTAGCTATTTTACTTTTTAAGAATAATTCATTATTGAAATGTTTAAATGCATATTAAATTCTTGCATATTAATGCAAGTTCTACGGCATTGCAAGAGAGCAAGACCAGGTTGATCCCCGAGCACTGGAGCTAAAATACATGGATTTTTCATGAAAAGGTAACTTAGTATGTTCTTCATTCTCAGGGAGAGTTTAGAATGGTTTAGAAATAAAAAAATTTTCTTGTCCAGGGCAGGTGTTAAGAGTAAAAAATAAAGCAGTGGTTGATGATGACATTCCACGTCACCTGGTACATCCAGAAAAGACCTGGAAAAGCCACCCACGATCCAGAACAGAATGAGAACAGAACAAAATCCTGCATTTCACAGCTCCCAGGGAAAGCCTTTCCATCAGCATGGAGGGGAAAGGGTCACATGGAGCTGCCAGCCCTGGAAATTCAGTGTGTAAAAAGCAGCAGGCTCAGAGTATGATCAGCTCCCAAGGGGCAGGAAAAGTCTTTGTGTTTTCCCTGGACATCCTTTTGAAATAAATCAGGATGCCAGCTTCAGCTCAGGAACAGGCCAAGTCGTTCCTGACAGACCCAAGCGCAAGGCCATTCCCAAAACTCCATTTCTAAGTTCAATTTTTTGACAGAAAGAACAGATTTTCTTGGATAGAGAAAAGCTCCAACCCCAAAGCCATGGAGCCACAGGTGACCCTCTCTCCTCCACTGTGCCCTGTGAGTGGTTCCAGCACTGAAATCCCAGGGTTTTAACCCTACCAACTTACTGATATTATGGAACAGAATTAATGCATTTCTCCATTCATGTGACTTGCTGCTGCTAAGTTACCTTTTTCATCCGTTCCTTCGGTTTTCCCAGCCCAGTTTCCACTTTAGCTTGGAAAATAACCTGAAATATCCCAAAAATATCCCAAAATCTACCTGAACCAAGACCAACACCTGCCCCAAACCTCACAGCAGGCTGTGAGTAAACCCAGAGCATGCTGTGTGTAAGCACAGGGCCCTTTTTTTGAATACATTCATTGTGGCAAAACCCGTTCTGCTGGTTCATTGTATTATCACAAATGTTTTCGCTGACTTAACTCCTCGGATGACTCACACAGAGGCAATTGGGCTCCCGGAATAAAACACTGCTGTAGCAGTTTTTCCACATAAAAGGCAAGTGTTTCAGGGCTCCTGCTTCAACAGGGGTTTCTTTTTTAATGTATATAATACATGTTCAGTCGGATCTCTGCTCCAATAACCAGCCAGGATCATCTGCTGCTGGAGCAGCCTGGAGGAGGGAGGTGCAAACCTATACAGGCCATCTAAATTTATATGGGAAGGGAATTTGTCTCCTGGGACAGCATTATCTCTGTGTGGTTTCTATGGTTGCTTGTTCAGGTTGTTTCTATTCCCCCTCGTGAAGTCTCCCTCTCTGCCAAAAAAAAAAAAAATGTTTGGTTTTATTTAAAAAATGAAGAGTTACTGACATATTCATGTTGTAGCACAAATCTGTTTGACAGGAGTGATTGGCATTTTCCAAGGCATGTGACAGCATTAACTGGGCACATTTAACGGGGAGCAGTTGTGAACTGATGAAGAAATGCTATTTATACCCTAATTCCCGTGCCTGCTGGAAAAGAAAAGGTGCAAAACCTGCAAGAGGAGAATGAGAAGATCTGTTCAAAGAAGGTGCTGGCTGTCCTTGGGGAAAGCCAGTTCCACATGATGAAGGCTGGGATGGGCAAACACTCAGGCTGCAGTGGAAGGAGTGGATTTTTGGGGTTTTTTGAGGCTTTTTTTTTTAAACAGACACTTCAAATAACATGTGGGTTTGGTTTTTTGTCTCAGGTGCTTATGTGAATCTGCCTGGATTTAGCACTGAATTCTTCCCTTCAGCAGCACAGCATTAACCAAGGTTTCATCTGCCCTTTGTTGCTTTGTTGTCACCCTTCTTTGACTGTGCAATCCCAGACTGGTTTGGGTTGGGAGGGACCTCAAATCCCACCCATCCCACCCATCCCACCCCAGCCATGGCAGGGACACCTTCCCCTGTCCCAGCTGCTCCAGCCCCAATGTCCAGCCTGGCCTTGGGCACTGCCAGGGATCCAGGGGCAGCCCCAGCTGCTCTGGGAATTCCATCCCAGCTCCTCCTCACCCTCCCAGGGAAGGATTTTTCCTAACATCCCATCCAAATTAGCTCTCCTTCCATTTAAGACCACTGCACCTTTTCCCATCACAGCCCCTGCCTAAAAGGTGTCCCTGGTTTGTCCCCACGTCTTCCTTACCACAAAAACCCCATTGGATTTGTTGCTCTGGACCTGTTGAAACTGTCACTGTTTGCTTTGGCACAACAGAGCACACAGACACAGCCTCCTGAAGAAGACAAAATATCATGATAATGTAAATTATGAAAGCAGTTTTGCTATGATAAATGTCTGTATACACATTCACTTATCAATCATGTCAAGGAAAAAAAAGCTTCTGCAGAGTTCTGCAAAACTCCTGTGCTCTGCAGGCTTTTTAGAAGACACTTAAGAATTATTTAAAACCAGAATTTGAGGGCTGAGAAACACAGCTAGCTGTTTTGCAATTAAATCCTTGAGTTCAGAGTAAGTGAGTGTGAAACAAGGTCGTGCCTTTGACGCCGGAGTGGTGGGAGACACCCGATCACCGTGGGATGATGGAGCAGCCCCACAAACAGCGGGGAAACAAGGGCCAAGCCACTCTCCCAAGGACTTGGTAGGGCAGTGTCCTGCTGGGGATGAGGCTTTTGCATGCCAAAATCTCTCTCTGGAGCTTTAGATCCAGCAGGCTTGAGAACCTGATCCCATGGATTGAAAGGAATTGGGCGGGGAGGTTGAAGAGGGAGTCGAACAGCAGCTCCCAGGAGCCTTCAGCACCTGAGCCGAGAACAAAGATGGGTCTGTTCCTCTACTGAGCTCCCCACAGCAGCAGGATTCCCTCCAGCATGGAGGGTTTGGGAACCTCAGCTGCAGCCACTGCAGGGAAGAGCCTTCAGGGGATGCTGAAGGTGAGCTCAGCCACCAGCAGCTCCAATCCTCTCCTGCAGGATCTGCCGATGTTCATGTGGTGAGGAGCAAGTCTTGGGGAAGTAACTGAAGGAGGAAAACTGAGAAGCTTCACCTGCACCTGCCAGACCCTGGAGAACAAAGACAGAACAGCCAGCAAGTCCAAGGTAAAGACGTGGGTAAATTCGGAATTGCGGTAAAAATGTCCAGCTGTTGAAATCAGAATATTTAATTAGGAAGGTAGTTGGTCACTAATTGATGCCTAAGCAATGGGAAATAGAACTATAAAAAGTTTAAATTGCACGTTTCTCTTAGCTAATACTCAAGCTGAGAGGATAAATGTGAGCTGGTTAGAACTGGGAGAGGGAAATGGATGTACAAGGGCCCAACTTGACTTGTCAAGGACCCTGCTCAAGATTGCAGCACGAGGCTCTGCCTTTTGCCTCAGAGTTATGAAACCAGGATTTCTCTATTTCTAAAACTTTAGGTTCGATTAATCTTCCTCTCCTTCAAAGTTCAAGAAAATAAACCATATCAGAAATATAAATGATGCTGCTGTGGGCCTTTTGTTTCACTTCTGCATATCTAATAAACTCCCAGATACATTGTGTGTCTCCAACAAAGCAAGTCCTCTCGTGTTGGGCAGAGATTATTCTCACAAAAGGGAACCTCTTCGTCAAAACAATGGGAATAAGAAAGTTTTCAAGATTAAAATGTCAGGTAGATAAACACATTACTTTGAACCCTATTTGTATTCCATGGCTGGTTCAGAGGCTCGCCAGTTATCTTTCCCAAAGTAAACATGCGTGAAATCTGATCAGCTCTTTATTGTACACGGAATAAATTATGCAGGGCATTGTAGGAGCCTCCTATACGGCTCATTTACACATCTTTTGATAAATGTAATGTGCAGATTCCTGCTCCTTTGTGAGGCTTTAACCTCGGTGCATATTGATGCTGTTATTCCCAGAGATGACAGGCGCTCAAAGACCTTTCTGTGTCTCTCTGAGAGCTGGCAGAGCCTTGACTGGGGAGGGACTTGCTCAGGGATGTACAAACGACCTTTCTTTAGAATTCAGCCTTGTCATAAATTTTCTTCTCGCTGTCAGAGAATTAAAGGTTTCAAGTGGTTTTGATAATGGTATAAAGTGGTTGGGGTAGAAGACATGAGTTTATTGCACTGTTCAGGAGGAAATCGCTCCTAATCCACCAACTACGGGGATGAATGGAAATTTAAATGACAAAAATTCACATGAAGTGGCTAAACTCTTCCAAGATAAATCATTTGGGGTGCTTATCTCAGTTTAAAACACCCAGCAAGTCTATTTGAAGAAAAGAGCTCCTTAAACACCTCCTTTTGGGGCTCCACTCAGGCACTGACAATCCCCAGGCATCAAACCCACAAAGAGGGTTTTGAAAGATTTTCCTGGAAGCTTTTCCTGGAAGCTTTTCCTGGAAGCTTTTCCTGGAAGCTTTTCCTTTTGGAAGTTTTTGCTAAAACCTTGTCTGATAGGGCTGCAGAGCAATAAAGCCACTCTTGCTACAGAACATTTGCTGATAAATGGGACTGAAATTATGTGCACACTTTTTTTTTTGTGTGCAAAAATGTTCCTTTTCCCTTATTTGGCAGCAAAATGAAAAAAAAAAAAAAAGAAAAAGGGATGCTGTTACTCTAAAGGTTTGTAGATTTATTTTTTTTTTTAAAGAAGCAAATCTAAAGGAAATCTGAAGCTTTATTTAAAGTCTTCTCCTTACTCAGAGTCAAGGCTATTTATTCTTGCAGCCTTCTTGTTCTTACTCAAAGTCAAAGCTAGGAAAAAAGGCTTTTTGGGGAAGGAAAAAAGGAAAAGCAGCATTTTTTGGGATGTTCTCCCAGCGTGTGAGGGTTGGTGGATGTGAGGAGAGCAGGGGTTTGCTGGATTACACAAATCCCCTGCTCAATAAAGCAGCTGCAGGGCTGGAGGTGTCATTTGCTTGACAGTGCAGTGATCATTTCACTTGACAAGGTAAGGAAAGTTGGATTTGCTACAAAACATCCCCAAGCTGAGACCTCTTCTGATTCCTGCCTTCATCCCAGCCAGGAATCTCCTGGAAATCAAAAAATCCAGGAAAGGAGTTGAGGAGCTCGGAAGGGATGAGAGTAAATGGCTTTTCCACAAGTCTTTGGAATATTAAAATGTTGAGCTTTTGCTGATAATTGAACAGAAATGCTCCAAATGAGCTAGAACTTGACAAAACCTCCAAAGAAGTCAGATAATTCTGCTTTCTGGTAAAGGAACCTCTTAAAAGCCACAGTGCCAGGGTGTCATTGGTTTAATCCTCATGTGGACATGACAACAGCAATTCCAGGAGCTTTTCAGCTTAATCAAGTCTCACTCAGACCTGCAGGACCTTGAAGTCTTTTGTGTTGCTCCAACACAAAGAATTTATAAAATACTCCCCCCACAAAAAACCCTCTGTGAATTGTTGGACACACAAAATTCTAATTTTAAGTTTGCAGGGACATGAATATTTCAGCTGATATATTTGGGTCTGCAGGGCTGTCCAACAGAGGAGAGGGAGTTCCTTGTTTTGTCTCTATTTGCAGTGAAGTGCAGGTCAGGAGCAGTAATTCCATTAAAATCACCATCAGGTCAACCAAAAAATTGTTGACTTTAAAATCACAGATAATTATATTTATGCAGATATTTAATAAATGAAGCCTTATTTATTACTGTCTAGGGTTTGAGTGTGTGGGATGCATTTACCCAAAAAACCTGGAAGCTCAGATGCAGCTGCTGGGGCTTGGAGCAGCGTTTCATCATAAAGCAAAAAACATTAAAATAAAAAATAAAATGAAATAAAATATAAAAAATAAAATGACAAAATAAATTAAAATGAAATGAAATGAAATTAAATGAAATGAAATAAAATAAGTAAATGAAATAAAATGAAATTAAATAAAATAAAATATAAAAATAAAATAAAAAGAAATATAAAAAATGAAATGAAATGAAATGAAATGAAATAAAATAAAAATTAAAATAAATGAAATGAAATGAAATGAAATAAAATAAAATAAAATAAAATAAAAAAAATTAAATAGAATAAAATATAAAAAATAAAATAAAAATTAAAATGAAATGAAATGAAATAAAATAAAAATTAAAATAAATGAAATGAAATGAAATGAAATAAAATAAAATAAAATAAAATAAAATAAAATAGAATAAAATCCCCAAGAGCAGGAAAGCAAAGGCCAGAGTGCAGCCACTCACTTTTAGGAGCACAATGTTAGGAACAGACCTTCACTGGTGCTTTGGCACCACCACACCAGTGCCAGCAATCTGCATTATCAGGGGAATTAATTCCTGGTGTCTGCCTGGTCCCAAATGCTTTGGAGAGTCTCATTAATGGAAAAATATGGGCCTGGAAGGAAGCAGAGTAAAAAACAATTAAACAAACTATTTCCTGATCCCCTCTATGCCAAATTCTGGATTAATGAGCAAGATCAGCCTATGGCTTGGTGGAACACTTGATAACCCCACAGTTCCCGTTAAATCCACAGCTCAGTGCGTGTGTTTGGTGCTTGTCTCTGAAGGAAAGAATTACTCACACTCAAAATTGCTGTCTGCTGGCATGGAAAAATATTCTTTGTATTTCTCTGTCCTGGCCAGGAAGGTTTCGGATGTTTATGTTGGGTACCCGTATTTTCCTGTTAAATGATATAGGGACAGCTGGCGGTCTTTTTATGGATGCATTTACACAATACTCCTGTGAGATGGGGAAATGTGATTAATCTGCTTTACAGGCAGGGAACTGAAGCAGAGGGAAGCCAAAACTCAGATCTGTAGAGATCTTAAAAAGCCCAGTGACACTGCACAGTTTGAAAGAAAAAACACCAACCCCACAAAAAACCCAACCTCAGTCAATATCTTATTGAAATATTGCAGCATCCCACTTGGTGGCTTCACCAGCAGACTGCCCTGGCTAAGGAGGGAGATGAAACTCCCCTAAATGATCCAAAACAACCCAAAAAGAGGAAAATCAGAAACACAGAATAGCCTGAACTCAATCACCTTTGCCACCACGAGTGCTGCTGCAGCACTGCCCATCTGCCAGCAGCACCTCCAGCCCCAGAGCAGGCAGAGGAAGGTAATTAATTTTTCTCTCCTAATTAACAGTCCTCTAAAGGCAGTGCTGTAGCCAATGAGGTTTTCAGACACCCAGAGCCTGCCTCAGATCGGGGATATCACTTATTTTTGGAAAGGTACTCACAGACTTTTTCTCTCGTTCTGTCCTGACCTACTTTGGAAGACATCTCTAAAATAGCTTATTTCTCCCACAATAATTGAGTAAGCAGACAGAAAAATAATGCTGTGCTGCCCCTTTTCTACAGTGGTGCAGGCACTGTAAAAATGTGCCTATTAATAGGAAAACATAAATTAATCTTTTGTTCCAGAGGAAGAAAATTGTCAGTAAAAGCTGAAGAATAGAACATTTTATAGTGGTTCATGCAAAAAGCATCACACAGTATTTTGTAGTAGAAACCAAGAATCACAGCACCAATCCCAGAATGGTTTGGGTTGCATTTAAGGACCATCCAACGCCCTGCCATGGGCAGGGAATGAGGGATTTTCCAATGAGGAAAATCATCATTTAGGAGGATGAAGAGCAAGAGTTGTCCCTTTTGGTATAAAATGTTCTTTCATGCTGAACTTGCTCCAGAGGGAACAGCTCAAGCTCTTCCTTCTGTCTGTCCCTCATTTTGGGAGTAGCTGAGGAGGAACAGAGGATGTTGCACCACCTCCCCCAGCACATCCTGCCTTCCACACTGTGCTGAAACGTTTTATTGCTTCAAAGAGGGTCTTTTGCCTTAGGTGTTACAGCCAGAGGAAGCTGGAGTGATGTTTTTCTTTCTTTTAGCTGCCTTATTCTCAGTTTTCAAGCTGCATGCTAAAAACCCCCATCAACTATAGAAATGGGAATCTGTGCCACTACTGTGGCTAAGATAATTTGGGAAAATAAACATCCAATTCAAATTCCAGGTAGGATATTCATATTGCAGCTTAATTCATGGAGATTGAAGTGATGTCTAGTGTAGGTATTTTCTCACCCACTCTCACTCCAGCAGCTGAGAGCTGAGGAAGGAGCTGTGGTGCTTTGCAGGCACTGGTACATCCCGGAATTCAGATTTCCTGTTGAGTTCTGTCTCCAGCTCTGGGCTCTCAGCACAGGAAGGACATTGGAGCCAGGCAAGAGGAAATCACCAAGCTGATCAGAGGAATGGAGCAGCTCTGCTGTGAGGAAAGGCTGGGAGAATTGGGATTGTCCAGCCTGGAGAGGAGAAGCTTTGGGGTGATGTCACTGTGGTCTTCCAGGACCTGAAGGAAGCCTACAGGAAAAATGGGAAGAGACAATTTACAAGGAGCTGGGAGGAGACGGGGGAATGGCTTTAAGCTGAAGAAGGATTAATTTAGATTTGGTATTGGGCAGGAATTGTTCCTGGCAGGGTGGGCAGGCCCTATCCCAGGTGCCCAGAGCAGCTGGGGCTGCCCCTGGATCCCTGGCAGTGCCCAAGGCCAGGCTGGACATTGGGGCTGGAGCAGCTGGGACAGGGGAAGGTGTCCCTGCCCAGGGACTGGATGGGCTTTAAGGTCCTTTCCAATCCAAACCATTCTGTGATTCCATGATAATTGATCTTCACAGAGAAACAAAGGGAAGCACTCAAGATACATTCCCACATCCAGATTAAAATTATCACAAATAGGAAAACCCAAAAACCAATGAGCAACCCCCGAATTTGCTGGCCTTGCCAGTCTTTCGAGCTGTGGAGCTGTTTGAGCAGCAGCTCATGGAGTTTGTCACAATCTGAACAATCTCCAGTTCAACGCTCATTTGGAAAGGAGGAGTTGGGCATTTTCCTCTGACTTCCTTCTGAAGCAATGAAAGCTGGGAAAATCCAAGAGGAGTGGGGTTTTATCCTATTCCTTCAGCCAGCATTTTGTACAATGAGCACAAGCAATAGAGCAGGATCCAGATGGGCTGAAGGGGCTGAACGAGGGGAAAAGCCCCACTGAAATGTTAAGGAAATACAAAGGTGGGATCCACATGGCAAAACCTCACCAATTCCTTCAGGAAAACTCTCACCCTTTAACTCTGCTGCTGAAGGCAGTCCTGGCTATGGGGAGTTACCCAGCAAGGGCTTAGCAGAGGCATCTCACATTATGCAAACTCCAGATTTTAAGATTTTGGGGAAATTCCTAACACCATTTTCTCTGCTTCTGATAAAGGGGGCCCTATTGGCATGTATCTCATCTGATTAATTAGTAGTATCCTGCTCTGCTAATTAGGCAAAAAGTCACACCTCACTGACCTAACACAATGTACATAAAAATCCTCTCATGGAAAATACAGAAATCTCATGTTCTACAAAACCTTTTTTATCCTCCCTTTTATTGTGCTTGATAGAAAATCATACCAGATACAGGTTAAGGAAAATCTGAGTTGCCTCCAGCAAAAATTTTGAGGTGGGCAAATGTTTTCATCCCCATAGTGCAGATTTGTTGTTAGAGGAATCCTGCAAAGTATTGACCTGAGCACTTGGAAAATGTGCAACAGTCAGTAAAAACAGAGTTACCAGATTCAGAGTTTTCTGCATGCTGTGCTGAAAGGTCATTGTGGCCAGCTCAGCTTTAAATGTGTTTAAGTGCTCTGAAACAAAATTAAGAAAACCGTGACTCTGCAAAAAAAAAGTTGTGGGAAAATGGAGGGATGTTTTGGAATTGTAACTCTTTAGCACCTGGGCGTGATTGAAGAAAATGGAAGCTTTGTTTCAGCTCAAAAATAAAACAGAAGGGCTCTGTAAAGCACAGATCCATGAATAGGAACCACATCCTGCTACAAGGGCACACTGAGAGAGATGGGATTGTTCAGCCTGGAGAGGAGAAGCTCCAGGGAGAGCTCAGAGCCCCTTCCAGAGCCTGAAGGGGCTCCAGCAGAGCTGGAGAGGGACTGGGGACAGAGGATGGAGGGACAGGACACAGGGAATGGCTCCCAGTGCCAGAGGGCAGGGCTGGGTAGGATTTTGGGAAGGAATTTTTGGCCATGAAGTCCTGGCACAGGTGCCCAGAGGAGCTGGGGCTGCCCCTGGATCCCTGGCAGTGCCCAAGGCCAGGTTGGACAGGACTTGGAGCAGCTGGGACAGTGGAAGGTGTCCCTGGGTGGCACTGGATGGACTTTAAATTCTCTTCCAACCCAAATCATTCTCTGATAGATCCACCTGAAAACAGCCATCCTTGGCATTTTAAAAAAAGATAAACGAACCTGGTGCTGCTGTAGCTGATTTGATTTGGCCTGAGCTGGTTTCATCCCCGTCCACACCTGAGGGGATGTGCAAGAACAAAGTCAAGCCAGGTCTTCAAGTGAGGAGCTTTTCACATCAACCTTTCAGTGTCTTTGAAGTCAATATTTTCACATAGAAATTAATCACGACTCTAGCACGACTTAAATAATGCTATGTTATCTCATATGTGGAAGAGAACCCCAATTTGCTTTTAATTTTTTAAAGACCAATAAAATTTAGGTTAGTTGAAAAAACTCGGGAGTGCCAACATTTTTATTCATTATTTTTGACCCAACAATTTCACCATTTCAAATCAGACAAGGGATGTTATCTCTGCAATAAAAGGCTATCGAGAATCTAAATGAGAAATCAAATGCTTTTTCATGCTGGTTTATTTTAGATTAGAGAAACTTGAACCAGATGTAAACCTGAATTGCTGAGGCATGAGAAGGGACTAACAGCAGAGTGATAAATATCTGAGTCGTGTTGTTCTAGGTGCAGATTTGCATTAACTCAAATAAATTGATCTCTAAGCTTTTCTAAAACTTAATTAATGCTGCAGAACAAAGCTGGAGATCAATTATCAGCTTGATATCTTGGCACAGATAAAGCTGAACTAAATTAACCATCCAAAAATATATGGTATCAATATCACGTTGAAATGATTACTGGCACGGGACAGAAATGGATCCCAGTGCAGCCTGAAGCAGAATCCTTTATTCCCAAATGTTGGAAATGCAGGAATTCTATCCATAAACTCTAATTTTTCCTTAGCAAAAGGAGCATTTATGCTGACTGAAAAAGAGAAATAAGAGACTAGAGATGCACAGACACAGTGAGTGTTTTTCTAAGCCTGCTCAGGAGCAGCTGACAATTTTTTTCTCCAGAATAAGAGAATTTCCTGGTGAGCTGGTGGACAGCTATCATGAAATTGTTAGTTACTGTCAGGAATTAGGTGGCAGTATTGAATTAGTGAGACAGAGATGTAATTTCTGTGTGTCTGGTAACTCTTCAGGTACTTTGGTTTTGCTGCCTTCTTCTGCTCCCTCTTTAGGCTGATTTTGCTCGTAGGTTTGCAGTGTAATCAGGTCCTTTTTATTAAAGTCTGTGCAGTGCAGTGTTGTCTGCATCTTGAAATGAATATAAGGGATGTGTGCAGGAATGCAGATTCCCTGGTTAGGAAGTTCACACACACAGATAAAAGATTCAGAATACACTAATTGGAGAAGTTCTTCTGGAGGAGATATTTAAAATTTCTTGAAATTTACTGATATATTGCAATCCATATATTTTGTAATGAGGACAAACGTGTAAAGTTTTATATCAAAGCATCCCAAATGCGGCTCCAAGATTGCATTCCATGCAAGAAATTAATAGTGCATCTTACCCATTGGATCTGAATCTCCATAGATCTTCACATGCTCAATCTGCATTTCCTGATGCAACAAGAAAAAGAAATTAAAGGTGTTTCCAGTTCATTGGTGATGTTGAGGTAGGGGTGGATGGATGGATGATGGATGGATGAATGATGGATGGATGATGGATGGATGGATGATGGATGGATGGATGATGGATGGATGATGGATGGATGGATGATGGATGGATGGATGATGGATGGATGGATGATGGATGATGGATGGATGGATGATGGATGGATGGATGGATGATGGATGGATGATGGATGGATGGATGATGGATGGATGGATGGATGGATGGATGGATGGATGGATGGATGGATGGATGATGGATGATGGATGGATGGATGGATGGATGATGGATGGATGATGGATGGATGATGGATGATGGATAGATGGATGATGGATGGATGATGGATGGATGGATGGATGGATGGATGAATGGATGGATGGATGGATGATGGATGGATGGATGGATGGATGGATGGATGATGGATGGATGGATGATGGATGGATGGATGGATGGATGGATGATGGATGGATGGATGGATGGATGGATGATGGATGGCTGGATGATGGATGGATGGATGGATGGATGATGGATGGATGATGGATGGAGGGATGGATGATGGATGGATGGATGATGGATGGATGGATGGATGGATGGATGATGGATGCATGGATGATGGATGGAAGATGGATGGGTGGATGATGGATGGATGTAGAATGGATGGATGGATGATGGATGATGGATGATGGATGGATGGTTGGATGGAGGATGGATGGATGGATGGATGGATGGATGGATGGATGATGGATGGATGGATGGATGGATGGATGATGGATGGATGGATGGATGATGGATGGATGATGGATGGATGGATGATGGATGGATGGATGATGGATGGATGGATGATGGATGGATGGATGGATGATGGATGATGGATGGATGGATGGATGATGGATGGATGATGGATGGATGATGGATGGATGGATGATGGAAGGATGGATGGATGGATGGATGGATGGAAGATGGATGGATGGATGGATGGATGATGGATGGATGGATGATGGATGGATGATGGATGGATGGATGATGGATGGATGGATGGATGGGATGGATGATGGATGGATGATGGTTGGATGGATGGATGATGGAGGGATGGATGATGGATGGATGGATGATGGATGGATGATGGATGGATGGATGATGGATGGAGGGTGATGGATGGATGATGGATGGATGATGGATGGATGGATGATGGATGGATGATGGATGGATGATGGATGGATGATGGATGGATGGATGGTTCTGTGATTTCCCTTTTACCTGTGATTTCCATTTTATCTGTGATTTTCTTTTTATTCTGTGTTTTTTCTTTTTATTCTGTGATTTTTCTTCTAACGCCAAACCGCATCCTGTGGAATCTAAAAATACACGAGCATTTGTCTTGTCATCTTCTGCATGACCCCTGATCCTCCTAAAAGCATTCCAGGCTTCCCACCTCCCTTCCACACAGCATTATTTAAAGGGAATGGCTCCACTGGAAGGTTTTCCAGTGCTATTTGCTTCATTTAAAAGTGCCCAGTTAATGTTGTAAGAGGCCAGAGCCTGCCACACACTTCAACCTCTGCTTCAGCGAAGCATTAAAAACTTTCCAAGACAGGAACAGAGTATCCCAGAGATGAGTTTAGATCTCTTAAATCGATTGTATTGATCTAACACTGCTCTATTTTAAACTCTGAGTCAGATAACTCTAATTTGTTTATAAAAGGGTCTCTTTGAAGGTAGTCTTAATTAAGTAGAAGGAAAATGAGCCTGTCATTGATGAGAGGAGAGCAATATGGGCAGCTAAATAAATATCCCACCACCAAAAACATCTGCTGGTGATAAAGCTTTTCAAGAGAATGATTTGGGAATCAGTGAATATAAAGTTATTTGTCCTTTGATCAAGGACTCCTGCTCAGTTCCCAAGGGGAGAACAGACAGCTCCTCGTTGGATGTACCCATGGAATGGCAATGAGGGTGTGCATGCAGTGCACTGGGAAATTCAGCCTCAAAAATGTCATTTAGACAAATGTTTGGGGACTGCCCAGCACCAGGAGACCCATTCCCAGCAGGCCCTCAAGGAGCTGCTGGGATTCATGGAAACCACACAAATTCTGTGACTCGTGAGGGCTGGGTTATAAATGACACACAGCATCTCCTGCAGAGCTAAGAACTGTTCACAAAAATGGCAATAAATTGGATTTCACCTCTCCTGTGCAGCTGCTTTGGGTGTGGTGGGCACAGGACCCTGCAGGCTTCATTACACTTTGTAGTAAAATACCAGAGATGCAAAATCTTCCCCCTCTGAAGGTAATTCTGTCACAGAGTATTTAGGAACGTTGGCTGATCGTGGCATGTTGCTTCATTCTTGCAGTTCCTTTGAAGTCATCAATATCCCAGGTTCATTTGGTGGCAGAGTTAGCTCAGGGGAGAGGAGCAGGATGTGCCATGGATTCAATCCTACAGCTAGCTGCTCATTGGGACTCTGATCCTCTGACCCTTAATCAAGGAAAACTGCTGGCCTTGGAAACACAGGGAAAATGCTCCAGGAGGCTCCTTTGAGTTGTTTTCATCCTGTTGCTCATTATTTGAAGATATCCAGTAAGTGCAATAACAGGGGGTTGTTTTTATGTCCTTGCAAGAGTCATCAAGGACATCTACTGGAAGGAAAGCCTTTCCCACAAAGTGCAGGGAATTGCTTCCCAGCTCCAGGACCAGCTTGTGGAGCTTTTATTTCCATTTCTTTTATTTCCATTTCTTTTATTTCCATTTCTTTTATTAACTATTACTAATGATATATGCTCTTTGAAGTACACTCTGTTTACACATAAAGAGCATAATGGAATGGCAATGATGAGGCAGAAGGTAAATCTGTGTTTCTGAACAAAACATTTTTAAATGATAAAGTAGTTCCAAGTAAAGAAAATGCAAGGAAAAAATTGGTCACTTGGGATGCTGTTGCTGACTTTTGGGACTATCTAAAGATTGCTGACTAGATTAGATTAAAACCACCATAGCACACAATTAAATTTTCATGGAAAATATTAATTTTAAATATTGATGACAATCTTTTCTTGCTAACCACTTAAAAAAAAAATAACTGTAGCAGCTCGGTGGTATCAGTAAAAGTGGCTCAAGTGAGAGTTACAGGGTTGGTAATGTCCATTGTGTGTCAGCAGAAATTGTTGGCAAATCCAGCTCTGTTGGGATTTGGGGATGTTGGGATTCTGTTGGGATTGGGGGGTGGGATGGCATCAGTGTCATCTCCGTGGGGCAGCTTCTCCAAGGCTTGGTCACACTTTGCTCTGAGGTGAAATAAGAGGTAAATAAGAGGCAGAGGGTGTGTAAGATCCACAGCCAAGGTGTGTTCTTCGCATGGAGCCTTCGCCTCAAACTGCTGAAGATTGGAGAAGTTGTCCAAATGAAAGAAGAGGCCACGGAGCTGCTCCAAGGGCTGGAGCCCCTCTGGAGCCAGGCTGGGAGAGCTGGGGGGCTCACCTGGAGAGGAGAAGCTCCAGGGAGAGCTCAGAGCCCCTTGCAGGGCCTGAAGGGGCTCCAGGAGAGCTGGAGAGGGACTGGGGACAAGGGATGGAGGGACAGGACACAGGGAATGGCTCCCAGTGCCAGAGGGCAGGGCTGGATGGGATTTTGGGCAGGAATTCCTGGCTGTGAGGGTGGGGAGGAGCTGGGATGGAATTCCCAGAGCAGCTGGGGCTGCCCCTGGATCCCTGGCAGTGCCCAAGGCCAGGCTGGACATTGGGGCTGGAGCAGCTGGGACAGGGGAAGGTGTCCCTGCCATGGCAGGAGGTTGGAAGTGGATAATCTTTAAGATCCTTTCCACCCCAAACAATTCTGCATTTCCTCTGTCAGGCAGTGACTTCCCTGATGGGATGGAAAGGTTGCTTTTGCAGACAGCCCTTATTCCACTCTAAACTGATCTCTCCTGCTCTCTGCCTGACATCTCCCTCAAGGACCATGGAAAAATACAACAGATGAGAGTTGTGCAACCCCTCCTTAGAGCAAGGATCTCTCCCTGCTGCTGGCCAGGGAGTTCCTGCCTTGGTGGGGCCTCTGCTCCCACAGCTCCAGCTCTGCTGGGCCTGGCTTTGCCAAGTTCTGATCCCAAAGCTACAGAAAGGAGCAGATTGGGGCAGAGAGGTTATGTGCAGGGAAGGAACTGCAGGTAGCAATATGTTTTCTGGTTTTGTTCCTTTTTAAGGCTCTCAGGAACCATGAATTGCCTCAAACAGTGGGGTTTTTTTAAAGTTTTACCTGAAAAACAATGCTTTTTTACCTAGATTTTTTACCTAGAAGGTAAAATGTAAAGGGGGAAAAAAAACATTTATAGGGTTTGCATATGCAGTTATTGAGGATATAATTTAAAAAGCAAACAGGAAGCAAAAAGGAGGAATTTGAGACAGAAACAAGGAGAAAACAAAAAGAAGAAATGAGACAGCCCTTTAAGAGGATGCAAAATGTTGGCACTGAAGCCAAATCTCTGCCACCTTCTTCATCTCATTTGTCTCAGAGAAATCCTCAGGACTGAGCTCCATGAAAGTGCAGGAAAAAGTAAATCCTGTGGGAAAACACGTGGTGGGGATCTGACAAAACTCACACTGATGCTCTGGTGACCACCTTCCTCCCATCCCTAGAGCTTAAAAACCCTAAAGAGGTTTCATTGAACCTGGAACAATGGAAACTGAAATTATCAATGAGAAAAAAAGACCACTAAATTTTTTATTAGAGGTCTTTAATTGTTGGGACAGCTTTGCTCTTCTCCAAAACTCACTGCCAAGGGGAACCAGCACTGCCAGGCACAAGAGTTAAAGGAATGTCACCACAGAATCCTGAATTGGTTTGGGTTGGAAGGGACCCTAAAGCTCATCTTGTCCCACCCCTGCCATGGACAGGGACACTTTTGTGGCCCAGGTTGATAAAAACTCACCTGGATCTCCAGAAAAGCACAAAGATCAGAGGAAATCCTGTTGGGAATTCAGCCCCAGGCTCGGGAGCTGTGCTGGCTGCCCTGGCTGCAGCAGCCCATGCTCAGAGATAAAACCACTGACCTGCAAAGGGCTCTGCCTCTGCTCATTGTTGTCCTGCTGCTGTTGGTGCCGAGTAATTTCCCTTAATCCATCCAGTAGGAATTCTGGTGGAGTGCTGCTGCCTTCTGGATTCATTCCTGGTGCCAGAGCCCAGCAGACGAGGTGAGGACACAAATGCATCTTCTGGGTCAAATCTTGGCCACAAAAGTTGGTGGCAGAAAACTCTTTTACTTCCCTTTTGCTGTTTCAGAGGGGCCAGAATTTCTACCTCAGTTTAAAAAAACCCTCAACCCCACAAGAATTTACCCCTGCACTCCTCTGGAACTGTGAGAATAACAGAGAGCAATTAACAGAATATGTTATTTTATTTTGATTGATGGCTGGGCTGAAGAAAAACACTTTTTTTTTTTTTCTTTGAGGTTAATGTGCGTCATTCAAATAACAAAAAATAAATAATCGCCCCCTGTTCTTTGCTTATTACATTTCTGTTAGGATTCCTTGCAGTGTGAGCCAGACCTTGTCTCTGTTGCTATGGAAGTCTTGTCTTAAGGTTTACCAGAGAAAAAGAGTTTAAAAATGTAAATGGGAGATTGACTCAAAGATATTGATTGTTGCTATAAAGTGCATTGTAATTTCATTCTTTCCTTGCTATATATCTTCTTTTTAATATCAGAATAGACTTGTAACGTAAGTTTCAAGCTCATAACAAGAATTTTTACATCAGAAAATAATTATCTCAGTAATTAGATGAGATTTTGGTTTTAATTGTGGACAAGAGAGACCTTGAAAATGATAAGGAGACTTGTGAAGGAGGAAAGAACAGTGCACAACTCACTGGCTTTATCAGTCTAGGGAGTAAAAATATCCTAAGTTTTTAAAACTTTATTTTAATTTATGTCCTTTGAAGAGGAAAAAGAAGGTTATTTCAGGGAGTTTGGAGTTTATCTGTTAGGAATGATACTCCAAAAAAATCAGATTTAAAGCGAAGCCCATTTTGACTTAAACATTCTGAATTGTTGAGAAAGGAGTATTATTTGCAATTTGTAGACTTAAATCTGAAGCTTTGGAGCAAGCACCCTGAAAACTTTGGTTTTTTTCACTCTTCATACATGACTTGATTTCTGTTGGGTTTTTAGGTTGTTTCTTTTAAGCAATAACGGTCTGAAATCCATGAGGAAAAAAACCCAGCACTGAAATTGGCTGTGAAATTGAACGATAAGAATTTTGGGGATAAATTAGCAATGAATGTATTCAGGCAGCATGATTGTGGATAGACAGGTGTGGATTGATAGATCTCCAGATTTATCCAGGGATTGGAAACCCATTTGGGATATTCTTCTGAACTGCCCTGGAATCACAGCAAAACTGTCCAGCCAGAAAATGTACAAAGGCACTAAAACTAGGGTTATAATATTTGTGCAGGGAATCTAAAGAGTTCTGGCTGCTGCAATCTCGAGACTGCTTGGAGCAATTAAATTTCTGTGTCACTCTTGATTACATCAGAAAGGTGGGGCAAGCACAGAAAAATGCAATAGTGGAGTCTCTTTGATAATCAGATTTATGTTCTTAAGCTCCAGAGAAAATTTGGAAAATGGATTATAAGCAACTTGGTCACTCAGATAACATAATCATTTCTTTGGAAAATACCCTGAAACACCCAATAACCCAGAAATAGCTTTAGCCATCACTGGACAATGGGAGAAAAAGGAAGAAAAACCCATTCTCTGGCTTTGCTGTGGCTTTTGAAGCTCCCTAAATCCCAGCTTGGTGCTACTCTTGGAATCTCTTCGGTTTCTTTTGTTTATTCGGACACGACTTCACGCCTGCAACCTTATTTTGTTCAATCACCAACATAACAAACAAGGTTTTTTTATGCATGATTTGCTCATTAGTGGCTGCTTCAAACACCCCATCTCCCGGTACATAATCCAATTTTAAGAATAATTGGGAAAATGATGTCTTGTAATTAGCATTCGGAAATCTGGTTTAATCCGTGTGGCTCTGGGTCAGCTGGGGAGAAGCAATTTCAATTAGTGATTAATTGCCTGGGCTGGGGGAGCAGGGAGGGGGGTGTTACACAACCATGAGGTGTCACCTCCCTTGGCCAGGCTGCTCCAGGATCTTCCAGAAAACTCAAGCTTGCCAGGGATTCGCTTGGCAGAGCCTTCCCCTTTGATTTATCTCAGGTCTGGGAGGATGTGATCCTGCACCTTTGGAAGCTGGAGGGAATTTGGCAATTGCCTTGGACCAAACTCCAGCCCTGGGTTAATTTGGGCTGGGCTCATTAGGGCTGCTCTGTGTGTGTGTGTGTGTGTGTGCAGGCATTTGGGGATGCTCTGGCCACACACCAATCCCAGGAATGTAAAATTCCCAGCAGTAAAATTCCCCTCTGGAGCCTCTTCACAGCCAGGCTGGGAGTGCTCCTCCTCATTGACTCATTTGTGGCACTGCACAAGTAAATCTTTGCCCTGAGATCTTCCCCTATCAGGAGAAGCATCTGGCAAAAAGGAGGAGTGAAAAAACTTCCCAACAGACAAATGAGAGCAGACTTATTAAGGTTGGAAATATCCTTATAAACCTGTCCTGTGCAGAGAAATGGGGATTTTTATTGCTATGCAAATATCTGTTGTGTACAAGTCTCACGGGCTGCAGTGGAGATGAATCATTTAAATTGACTTAATCACTACATATTCTGTTAAAAGGTTATCTGAGAATCTCACCAAGTACCACTGCTAATGGCTGGCATGTTTAGGCCATTGTTTTAAAACTCAAAAGTAACGAGGTTTCCTGTCTGACAGAGAAACAAAACCCCAGGAGCTTGACAGCCTGACTTTTTATTTTGGATGCTTCACTTAATAACTCCTCAGAGGAAAAGAGTGACAGCATAGGGATTTATGGTCTCACTTCAAGGTATTCCACAATCCATCCTGAGAAAGTCTCACCATTTTCTTAAGCTATTTAAAATAGAATGACCATGGGTTTATAAGTGTCTCATTTCTAACTTGTTGCTCGTGCTCTCCTCAGTCACATACATGGGGATGCAGCTGGAGTTCACACTGTGGAGAAATCCCACTGGCTCCCATTTTTCCATCCATATTAGATTTAATTGTGCTGGCTAATACAAGGATTTAGGGGATCAGCTTGGGCAGTATTTCTTAATGATATAAAGTAGCATAGGAGCACAGAGCTTGAAGCAGAGGATTGAATTCTCAGGCTTAATGAGATACGGGGCTCCGGTTTATCTATTCAGTCAGGGATTTTTATTGACAGCAGGAGCAGGAATGCAAGCTTTGGGAACAAAGTGAATTCAGCAGCTACCCAGAAGATCACCTTGACTGCAGCTCCTGCCGTCAGATGCCCAATCTGCCAGGAAGCTTCTGCATTATCCCCAGCCTCAGTCCAAATCTGAAATCCAAAGATTTGAACTCATCCCTCCCATTTTCTTCCACTGCAGAGCAGCTGGCACACGGAGCTGCCTCTGTCCTCTCAATCTTCTTTTCCTTCCCTCAGTAATTTTCCACTTTGCACCCCTACACACCTTCTCCCCTCACTTGTTGCAATTGGTTTTATGCAAAATGGGCTTAATCCTTCCTGAGCCGCATCCCTGTGCCAGCACATGGATGGAGGAATGCAGATACATCACAGAATTCCACAGGCTGGCTTGGGTTGGAAAGGACCTTGAAACTCTTCTCATTACACACCCTGGGACACCTTCCACTATCCCAGGTTTGCTCCAAGCCCTGTCCAACCCGGCCTTGGGCACTTTCAGGGATCCAGAGCTGCTCTGGGCACCTGTACCAGGGCCTGCCCACCCTCCCAGGGAACAATTCCTGCACAATATCCCATCTAAACCCACCATAAACTCACTATATTCTTACTGATCATAAGCATGGGGGTGTATTTTACAAACTCAGCAGCAATACAGTGTCAGCACCCCAATAATTTATTCCTGTGGTACCAGTTTGGGCTTGGCTTAGCCTGAGGGTGGCATCTGGGCATGGATCTCAGCAGGGCTGTGATGGATGTGGCACCTGCCCTGAGCGATGGGACAGTGAAATGATGGCAGCCAGCACTGCTGCTGGGAGCAGGGCTTGAACTTTGGGGTTCTGGGGGTGCTGAGCACCCTCTGCCAAGCTCACTGGGATCAGGACATGGCCCCAAAGGCACAGAGGGTGGCCAGGCCTCTCACAGCTATGTTTTCATTTCTGGAGATCACACAAACCTATCAAGAAATCCTCAAGTACTTCCAGTGCACTCCTTGGTGGCTTCAACACCGATGTAAATTTACATGCAGATGAGGTGCAGCCCTCCAGCTCTTGGCAATTTGCCACGGCAGCCTTTGCAATTGGCCCCAGTAGCTGGTGTTTTATGGGAAAGCCATCAGTCATCCCACAGCACCCGGGGAGCAGAATTTCCCTGCATGAGCTGCATAAAGATGGCACTGCACGCTGCTGTCCTACCCACAGCTAAGGGATTCTGCTCCCAGCACTTGCTTGGCTCCTTGGTTCCTTCCCCAGCCTGCTGAGCAACTGCAGAAATTGGATTTATAGGATTAAAACAATAGGGTGTTTTGGAACCGAAATTCGGCGTTCTCATGTATGTGCAAGTGATAATCCCTGGATTAAAAACCGAGTTTAACTGTCCTGTGTACATTCCTTCTTTGCAAATATTGTATTTCCATTTCACTGGCTACAGGGTACATTTGCTTCTCTGTAGAGAACATCACAGAGGAAAAATAATTCTTGGGGGCAAAATCCCAGGCTTGGTCATCCCTACAAAAATATTTGGGGGAAGAATAACTCTAGAAATTCCTCCTGTTTACAGCTTGATTGCTTTTTCTAGTGAAATGTTAATAATGCAGCAGTGGCCAGAGAGGGTCGATAATGAGGTAATGTGTATTTATGGGCTCTGTGTCCAAATGATCCTTAGTGCATGGTTATTTGAAAATAAATAGTGTATTGATTGAAACAGCTACGGGACAAAATGTGCTTTCAACACGTGGGGAGAGCTGATAATTACTTGGAATATTTTTCCTGGTTGCTAATATATCAACGAGTTTATTTTTAGCTCTTTTGTATAGAAAGGCAAATCCACTCGGAACAATATGATAATTTTTTATAGTTTGGGTTTTTTTTTTTAAAATACATTTATCAGGGTTTTCTGCATCAGTTTAAAAATTCTGTGATGACAATACAATATTCACACCTATTTCCCATCGCTGGGATGTCTCCACAGTCTCATTTCAACACAGTCAATACCACTTTGAAAGAGATTTTAAATGGCATTTAATGTAGCCACACTACTAATATTCCATTAAAACCACATAACCTCCTGTCATGGGAAAAATCAACAGAATGAGCTGCAAGTAGTGGAATTTATGGAGTTCAACACCCAGCTCTTAAAACTCTCAGTTTTGGGGGGTGAAGTCTTCATGGCAATATTTTTGGGAAATAAATGAAAAATATGTGAAAGATGAAGGAAGGGATGAAAAAGCCATGAAAAGAACAAAGCAGGGTTATCAGAGGAAGAGATTCCCCTCGGTGATTCGATGGATCCTGACCTCATATTCCGTTTTCCTTGTATTCTAAAGCCAACAGATAAAATTCCTACAGAGAGAAAGAGCTGACGTAGCTTATCGGGTAAATATCTGATTAAAAATTTAATTCACTTCTGAAAAAGCTGGAATGGCTCAAAAATTTGGAGTTTCAAGCAGGAATTATAGGGACAACTTGCTTGTTTTCTTTCATCCTAAAATTGCCCATGAAAAATTAAAGGTTATTTTTAAAACACTTAATAACTCTATTCCGAGCTGCAGGCAGTGGAATCGGGCTTTCCCCAAATATCTGGGATGTTGAGATGTTTGAACCAAATATTTGGTATTGATATTTACCTATGAAATATTCATCCCAAATATTTAGTGTTGACTCTTGTGGAGAGATGTAAATATTGACCTGCAAAGCTGAGCTGGGGAGGAGAAAGATACTTTTTTGTCTTTTTTTTGTCTTACAGTCAGCAAACACCACAGTTTCCCACATCATTGCCCAGTCCTTGGATTTTGTAATGGGAAAAATGCAGATTAAGGAAGTTTGAGGGTGTGTTTACTGTCCACAGGGCAACACACCCCAAGAGTAACACATCCTCCTCCGCTTGCCTTTGCCCTTTTAGTCTTTAGATCCTTTTCAGTGAGGTCACAGCTAAGAAAACCACATTATTGTCTCCTCTAGGCACTTTTTTCAAGTGCCATTAAAATCTATAGCATTCTGTCCCTTGGCCTCTTCTATAATTCATAAGTATTTTGTAGTTGTGATCTTTTATATTAAGAACTTCCAAACCCCCCTAAACTATCAACTTCAATCCCACTTAATTGCCTGCCTGCAGCATTAGAAAGCAAAAAAGATGAATCATTTATTCATTTATAAACCTTCTCTCCACAGCACATCCAAGCTTTGTAGATTTAAGAACAACTTTCCTAATACCCATAAGTTTAAAACGAGAATGTTTATAACACAGAGCTATAAGCAATTCCCAGGCAATTGAGGTATTTTTTTCCCTTTGAATGTGCCATTTTGGTAATTCAAAGGCCAGCTAATGGTTTTTTTGGATAGGAAGGATGGGGGTTAGAGGGCATTTGTTGAGGTGGTTGTAAAGCCAGCCCAGATTCTGTAATTGCCAGAGCAAGGCTGCCCGCAGCAGCTGCAGCTCTGTTTATTGATCCTGTGATTCAGTGTTTGTGCTCATGGGCACAAGTCAGCACTTCCAGCAGATCAGCACGGGGGCTGAAGGATCAATCGCTCCTTCCCACTCCTGATCCATTTTAATTGGGGTATCAAAGGTGCTGTAATCCTCTTTCAGGTCAGGAGATGTGTTTGAAGCTGGAACAAAGCTGTGCAATAAGAGCAGAGATTCCCCTATGCAGATGTGAGGGAAAACCTCCTCGTGCCAGGAACCCACCCCAAAGCAGCAGCCAGCCACGCTGAGCTCGCTTTAAATGGTTACAGCAACCAACTCAATAAATAAAGTGTTCACTTCCCTCACCTCTCCCTTGACAGCAGTGCAGGACTGAAAGGCAAACTGCAGGACAATGGTGCTCCAGGGAAATTATTAAGCTCAGGCTCAGAGTCTTTATTTTGACATTCAGGAGCAAGCCAGAGTGCAGACAGGTTACCAGGCATGTGAGGGCTGAGCTCAGGTGAACTTGAGCTGTGTCTTTTTCTCTTTTGAAAAAAGCTTCTCTTTCCTTCCATCAATGTGTTTAACCAATGAGAAATAATTCTAAGGGAGAAGAAAAAAATGATTCCCTGAACTGGTTGTTGCTGCTGGTTGTTGCACTCGACAGAGAGGTGTGATCAGAGAGCTGGGGTAGCAGCTTGTCAAAACACAGGAGTGCTCTGTGGTGGGACTGGGGCTTTTCCACTTTGGTTTAGAGCTTTGTCACCTCTGCTTTTAGCCATGGGGGATGTTAAGGCTTTCACATTCCCTGTGGAAAGTTGGTCTGTAGCTTCTTAGGACTTCCTGGCACGTATCCCATGGAGACAGTACTCATGGGAGCCATGGAGAGAGGTGGAGGGAGAAAGATTTCCTCATTTCTGCTGTGCACATCAAGAGAACTTCAAGAGAAGTTTGGAGTGACTTCTCCCACCTAACTTGGTTTTTCTCCATCCTCTGGTCCTAAGAACTTTTCCGAGGAAGTTGAAATTGGTAAATCCAGGTGCTCTAGGCTTTCTTCCCTCTGAAGAAAACACCTTGCCCTCAGGCTAACACTGCCCCTCACACACAGCCCTCTTCCAGGGGAACTCAGAAATAGCTCTGGAGAACCAAGAGAGGATTTTATCTGGGAAAGAGCTTAGAAGATTTTAGGCTGCCCAGCTGGAACTGGAGAAGTGGAAGAAAGACAGAAGGGACACAGCTGCTCTGACTCCTGTTGGGCTGCAAGCGTGGGGTGGGGAGAGCCAGGTGGAGACCTCAGTCTGGAGAAACAAGAGCCACAATTCAGGGATTTCAGGGGAGAGGTGCAGAGTGTCCCTCAGGGTCACAGCTGAATGGGGAGGACAGACCCTGCTGGCAGGAGGGGTGGCATCCTGGCTGTCCCCTTGCCAGGATGGACAGACAGTGGCTGCCACACCAGGCACCTCTGCCCCGCCGCCAGCAGGGAGGTGAAGGGAGAGCTCCCTGCCCTAATTAATTTACAGTGGCCTGCAGATAAATCAAGGCTGAAAATGCATCCCTTGGAGCTTGGAGTTTACATTCCAGGCACATATTTACCCAGAGCCTTCAGAGCGGGCTCCAGCAGCGCTGGCTCACGGCAAGGGCAGCTTCTGGCTCCAGCTGAGCTTCCACAGGTGGCACACCTGGAAACAGCGGGTTTGGCACCTGCTGCAAGCTTCATTCCCTCCTTATTCAGGAGGAAATCACTTCTCAAGGCCTCTACAAGAGGCTGCTGGTGAAGGGGAACCCAGGCTGCTGCTGCTGCTTTGGGAATCCCTGCATTCCAAGGAAAATGCTGCTCCAGCACCCACAGACTCACCGGTGGTTTCAGCTTTCCCTGGGCCATAAAGGACGTGGATGTGGAGCCACAATCTAGGAGGAGAAGGGAGGGTGGGGATTTTATAATGTGTGTTTCACCAGGTTTATTTTCTTTGAGAACTGGGGATGATTTTGTATTTTGACCAGTTCAGAACAGTTTCATGCTGTGCTGTGGGAGCAGAGAGATGTGAACCAGAAGCAAAACTGTACTCAAAGGTGTCCAATATCAGACCTGGAGGCCCTCACACAGCAAAGAATAAACACAGGTAATTCTGAATAATTTGATTCCTCAAATTTTCCTTCAAAACTGACAAATTATCCTCATTTAATTTTGCATTTAATTGCAGCTGCAGCACTGGACTCAGTGATTTTAGATTAAAAAGGCTTCTGCCTACACAAATTGGGTAACACATCCTGCCACTCTATTTACACCCAGAAACAGGCAAAGATTCGAGATCTTATTAAATACATTTGAAGTTTGAAATGGTGAGTCTGTGACAGGGATTTGTGAAGATGGGAGCCCCGAGTGGGAAAGGTATCCTGGTAAATAAAATAATTAGGGGAAAAGTGTCAGCACATGAAGCAGGGGAGGGACAGAATGAGAGAGGTAAAACTTGGCTGGGCTGGGAACGCACAGCAGGTGTTTGGACAGCAAACAGGCATTAGTGGATGATTTTATGGCAAGCCTACAGTGAAATGAGAGAATGCTGCAGATGGAGGTGAACCGATGGACAAAGATAGGTGCCTTTAAAAATGAACATGCACGGGGAGAGGGGATTGAGGCAGAGCTGCAATAAAACTGCAGAGATGGATGCAGAGGCATCAGCAGAGAGGAGAGAGGCAGGAGAGAAAGGAGGGGAAGTGGATCATGGAGTCCCTGCGGAGCCAGCGATTATCACTTCCAGATAACTTTAATAGTCCGAGTCCTTGAGATGCTGTTATCAGGAGAAGGAGCTGGAAATGCAGGCCGAGATAAAGGGGATGGCAGCTCTGACACGGCGCTGTAGGAGCATCCACCCCACCTCTGGAAGGAGATGCTGAGGCTCAGATTGGACCTGGTGCCCCTGGGTCAGCCCCAGCTCCAGCACCCAGCACTGACCGAGGCTGTGGCAGATTTTCTTTGTGTTCTCTGACTAAACTTGCTGGGTTTGCTGTTTTCCTCTGAAAAACGGGATTTGAGCCGGTGATCTGGAAGTGGTTAGAGGACAGAAATGTCCTGGGTTTGTTCTATGCTTCTTATTTTATGTGTCTAAGAATTAAAATCCAACCTCTTTGGAAAGGTCTCTCCAAGGCTCTTTTCCTTGCTTTACATAGTTAATTTATGTACCTATACATTTTTATATAGATATGTATAGGTAGTTGAAATTTATAACAGAGATATAATTTTATAAATATACTACTATAAACTGTACTCTGGAACCTCTGCCCTGCCATTTAATCTTCTGATGGATTTATTGCCTATTTATTGCTTATTATGTTGCCCGTGGTGCATGTACTGCTTATTTTCCCTTTCTCTTCTCATGGATATGATGTCCCCAGCTATTTTCTCACCTGCTATAACATTCATTTCTCCTCCCCAACCTGATGCATCAGAAATCAAAATCGTGGCTGGGAAGCAATCAGAGAAAAAGCACCCTGTGAGTCGAAGGCATGGCTCTGCCTGCTAAGTGTGTTACCCTCCTGTTCCCGATGTTTGGTGTCCTGCAGGCTGTTCCCATTAGGAGCAGACAGTGCTGATGGAGTTGTGTCACCCTCTGATGAGCCCCTGTTTGTTTCCAGGGAATGTTCCCACTCCCATTTCCCTGGGCAGAGCAGGGCTGGATCTGTAGGAGCCCCCTCACCCCCAACCCCCCTGTCTCAGTGCTCAGTACCAGGAATTTTTTCTTCCCTTTGTCTTTTCTGAGTGATGCCTCTTTGCTGCCTTTTCTTGCTGGTTCTCCCTTTTTGTCTTTCTTTCCCTTCCAAAGAGGCCTCAGAACTCTTTGCTCCCGTGTGTGCAGGGAGGCTGCTGCTCATGGGTTACTGACACAGCTGCCTGTGTTATTTTTCTAGAAGAGAATGTGTTTTTTTTTAACTAATGGCATAACCAGAGTTATTCCAACTGACAGGAATAATCTCTCTGATTTGGAACCTGATCATTGCACCTTGTTACAGGTGAGCTCCTACTGAGAGCAGAAGGGTTTTAGTGCTTCTTTCTTGAATTTCATACAATCCCAGACTGGTTTGGGTTGGAAGAGACCTTCAAGCTCATCCAGTCCCACCCCTTGCCATGGGCAGGGACACCTTCCACTATCCCAGGTACTCAGCTGGAACAACAGCTCTGTATCTCCTTCCTTTCTTTCTGGCTGAAATGGCTCGATAATTTTGTATTTTTTCTGCTCTTTCTTTGTGTGAGGGTTTGACAGTTGTATAAAGGAGAAAACAGCTCAAGGGTTTAGGTGTTGCAGCCAGTTCTGAATGCGATGCAGTCGAGGATCAGATGGTCCTCACCCAACAGTGATGTGTGCCAGGCTCCTGCTGGGAAAAAAAATAAAATAAAGAGGAGAAAAAAACAAAAAAAGGAAAATAAATAATTGAAAATAAGCAGCACTAAGCAGCTAGGAAGTTAAAATGCTCATTTTAAAGACCGGCTCGTGTTTATTTTATAACAAAGAGGAAGAAGTCCTTTAATTAATATTAACAATTGAGAACAGATTAGACCAAAAATACCCTATTACCACTTTCTCTAATCCACCTCTAATTGTGTACCAAGCTATCAAGGAGCACTTAAACCCCAAAAAGCCTCAGTGAGAAGCAGAAGGCAATTGTCTGCTTCAGCATCTCCAACAGTTGGATGTGGAAGTCATCCAGCTCCAATTGTCTTTTATTTCATCCTTCCAGTGCCTCCACAGCCCTGCAACAGTTTTGGGGAGTTAAATGGGGGTCTGTGGGGTGCAGCCAAACCCCCAAAACACAGGAGCTGCCGCTGAGGAGGAAATTTATTCCGGGGGAGAGGACTGAGCTTGTCCTTCTCTGGATTTGTGCAGAAACAGAACATCTTTCGAACACTTTGCCAGAAAAAATGTGGATCTGATTACTGCTCGTTTGCATTCCTTTTTCCTTAAGTTTGGAGAAGGCAAAGCTCTCCAGTGAATTAATTAATTTCACTCCATTTTGACAGAGTGCTTAAATCAGCTCAGAAGTGCCACAGCTGAGTAAACCCAGCTCGCAGGCCGTGATTGCTTCTTTTGGAAGGCCCTGCTCAACAGCAGCAGCAGCTGAAACGCAGCAGCCAGGAGAAGCACTTCATTAAAGAGCTGTGGCAACACTGCTCCAGCCTCCTCCTACAGGAAACTCAGGTTTTAAAGAGCGATAAGGAATTGTTTCTTTGCTTTTGTGCCTTCATCATCCCATGGAAGATGTTCCACCGTGTCCCAGACCTGATCCCTCTTTAGCTGCCCAGCCCCGTGTGCATCCACAGAAGGTTTGCAAACCACAGACAGAAGTTTGCAGCTGTCTTTTCTCAAGGCTGGAGGTTATTTTGTTGGTATGTAATTAAATTGAGATATTTAATTAACCTGGAATGTTCAGAACTTGTATGATTGAGATCTCTCTCTCTCACACTTCATATATTCATGTAAGTACATATTGTAGTATTATATTTATTGTATTATATTTATATAAGCATTTATGTAAGTATTTATATTTATGAGTATTATAAGTATTATATTTATGTAAGTACATAAATATAAGTACTTATATAAATATAAGTACATATAAGTACATTTATATGTACTTATATAAATATAATACTTATAATACTCATTATTATACTATTATTTACTATTATTATTTACTATTATTATTTACTCATTATTATACTATTATTTTTATACTATTATTATTTACTATTTACATTACTATTATTTATATAATATATATATAAATAATATATATAATATATATCTTACACTTAGCCCTCCAAGGTAGATTTCCCTCTTGAAAGGTCCATCAGCCTTTCCTGTGACAACATTTGTCCCAAAGAAAATGTACATCGAAAATCTCATTACAAATGTACATATCTGTGAGATGACCTGATAGGCTTCAAGAGCAAAAGTGTTTTCCCATATTGATCCCAGTGGACACAATCTGTGGACCAGCTCCTGTAGAATATGGATTCCTTCCTTGCCTGCCATTTAATTTTTTTTAAGTGCAGCAGGATTTGAAGATGGAATCACAGATCCTTCTGCCTCTAATTCCCGCACCAGGAATTTTCACGATTCATTGTGAGACAAAAATTCAAATGCAGTCACCTACAGTTTAGAGGTGGAAATTGCATTTGTGTCATCCTTACCAGTGCTGTTTTCCCAAATTCCAGCTCATAAGCACAGCCATCAGCCTCATCCACCTGCTTAAGTTTTGATCTTCTAAGACCTGCCCTCATTGTGACCTCTTCAGAAACAACACCCTCCCCTCTGCAGCCAGATAAACTTCTGTCATCTGTCTCCCAGCTCCCTCTTCCCTCTTGAATTATTTACTGAGGTCATGAATTTCTTAGAAAATCAGGCAACAAGACAAAGAGAAGAGAGCCCTTTGTAGGTTTGTGTTTGGGAATTAATTTACTGCCTTGGACTGGGAAATGACCGAAGGGAAGATGTGAAACCCCATACAGGACACGATGAAATTGCTTCTTGTTGCTCCTTGTTTCAGGTCAGGCAGGTTATTGTGCCTGGAAATTTCTTTTATACAAGATCCAGTTGCTGCAGAGGACAAAGTAATCAAAACCTTGGGAGCCTCAGCAATTTACATGGTAAAGCAGAGATGATACCTCACATCTGCTCCACTCAGGCCAAGGCTGCAGCCAGGATGGCTTTGAAGAGGTTCTGTCTAAAACAGACCCAAAGGAAGAGTTTAGCAGCAGGAAATTGTGATCAGAGGGGAGGGTGCAGTCCTGGGCTTGCTCTGAGGCTTCGTGGCACCATCTGCATTTTCATCATCTTATTTGGAAAGAAGAATAGGCATTTCTGGGTTGAAGCTGTAATGGGAGAACTGAACAGCACAGGTAGTTCTACGGTTGTGATGCAGTGCTTTTCCATTCCCTAGGTAATTCTGAAGTTCTAGGGGGCAAACAGCACATTTTAGCTCTTCTTTTTTTTATAAAATCATATAGATTAGTGTTAGAGTTCAGTGCAGCCTCATGCTGTGAAACTGAGGGTTTCTGAGCAAACCAGCTGGATCTGTGGATTTTCCAGGATGGAGGGCAGAGGAGCAGTGGGATGGGAGCCCTGGGAGCTTTTACCATCCCCATCCTTGGGGTTTCGAGGCCTGCTGGGGGAGAATCCTGAGGAAATGTGTAGGTATTGAATCTGAACCTTCTCGAGTCCCTTCCCACTGGGGAATCTTGGGATCCTGTGAACAATTTTATAGATATTAAAATTCATGTGTACTATTCAATCAACAATTCATGGGGGAGTTTTTTCTGACCTCTGTGAGCCCTGAGTGAACCCGTGAAAACGTGAAAGGGAAAACATCAAATTTCTCCTGTCTGAAATGATCTATTTCTTTTGCTGTGGCTGCCAAAGTGAGAGGCACAGTCCCATCTGTCCTGCAGCCCTGGCCAGGCTCCCCAGCTCATCGGGGCAGGCACTGAACAGAGACTGCAGTGGAGCAGTGCCAGAGAATTGGTGGCTGAAGGAAAAGCTCAGGACACATGGGGGACTCTCACAAAAGCTGGGGGAAGTGCAAGGTCACTGTGAGGATCACGAGAGCTGTCCCAGGTCTTCGGTTCCTGCACCAGCATTGAGGAGTTTGGTGTTTTATTCTCTGCAGGAGTGGCAGCAGAGGTGACCTCTGAGTGAGGGCTGCAAAGAGGAAAATCAGGTCTCTTTTTAGGCTCTGAGAGGGGAATTGTTTCAGTCCATTAAGCCTGGCATGGAATGCAGCTCCAAACAGGGAGGGGTGTGCTGGCAGCTGCCAGGGCCGGGCCAGGATGGAGCAGGGCTGGGATCAGCCTCTCCGGGATGGTTTGTGTTGGAAGGAACAGGAAAAAGCAGGGCTGCAGGCAGGGATTCTGTCGGAGCAATGAGCCAGAAAAATGATCTGTGAAGAAGGATGGCTGTCAGTGAGGAGGTTTGGGATTTGTCAGGGTCAGAGAGAGATTTCCAGCAGCCCAAGACAGGGGTTAATCAAGCTCAAGCTGAGCACTTTGCAATGTGCAGTTTAAAAGAAAAACTTGCCTAAGAAAGACCTAAGAAATGTGCAGGAAAAAGTACAGAAATTGCTTTAACTCTAGCAGAACTTACATCAAATAACATAAAAATGGTAGGACCTGTCTCTTCTTTGGGGGTTGGAACGAGATGGTCTTTAAGGCCCCTTCTAACCCAAACCATTCAAATCCAGATAACACAAGTTCTGGGAATCAAAGGCACTGTTAAATTGTTACATCTATCTAAGAGATCATAACTTCATCTCCCTCTCTTTATTCCCATTAAAATATTTGGAACAAGCTGTTGGTGAGCCAATACTGAGGATACAATCCCAGCACTACTAATCAGGATCCATGGACAGCACAGCCAGGCACAGAATCCATCTCTGTTTTACTCCTTGAACCCAATTAATACCAAATGGTCTATAAGCAATTAAATAGCTGATGTTTAAATATTAAAAATATTTGGGAGATAAATATTTGAGAAAAAAGAGGCTATTACAGGCACTTTCTCTTGGCACATCGCTTTATTAATCTATTTATTGGGAGAAACAAAAATGAGGGAAGAAAGCAAAGGATTCTTCTTGGTGCAAATTGGCCACAAATTGAATCTTTAAGAGGTGGATGGACCTGAAGTACAGAGGAGCCAATTACTGCTGTCCAGGCTGGGCAATACAGATGGATCTTCATAAAAATCCCTGCTGCAATAACAAAATCCACAGTGAAGAATTCAGGTGTTGTAGCAGGCAACATTTGGGAAAGAAACCCTTACCTGCAGTAAAATACTTCAGGAAGGCTTAGAGTTTTAAAATTCATGCAAAAAGTGTCTGAAGTTACCAATGGCTATTATGTTCTTAAAATAATGGTTTTCACAGAACCATTTCACAGGAGTTCCAAATGAAGTTTAGAGAAGCAGCTCCACCTCGAATAACAACGAGAAGAAACCATTGTGGGGAAAAGAATTGCAGAATAGTTCCCCTCACAGTTGCTGTGTGAATGTTTATCAGGGACACACTCACCACCCACATTTTCTTGGTGAATTTGCAAAAATTGCAATGCCACTCCCTTCTTTTGCCACAAATCCAATTTTTGCATTGTTTATTGAGAAGTTAAAGGTATTTCAGCAGCCTGCTCTGGTGGGAGGTGTCCCTGCCCATGGTCTTTCAGGCCATTTCCAGCCCAAGCCATCCTCTGAGCCAGTGGCTGCAAAAGGGTTTGGAATTTAGGATCCTCAGTTGGGTCCACTGGTGGGAATTCATCTCTGGAAAACCCCTGCCTGTGACAAAAGCAGCTTTTGAGAGATTCAACACTGGGCTGCAGCCAAAAGGGCTCTGAGATGTATTGAAAACAATGCTGGGGCTCTGCATTTCTCTGATTTTGGTGTAGCTGAATGTGCTCAGTATTTTTAATGCTGTGTTCTACCATAGTGGGGGAAAATGTTAATTACAATCTATAAAGATATTTAGTAATATCTTCATGTAAAACATCTGAAATGTGAGACAGCAAACTGGCCTCCCAGTCAGACTTCTTCCCTGACTTTTAAACTTCAGTTATTCCCTCATCATTGCACTGTTCTTCCCTAAGGCATGGATTACATGATGGGACAGAAAAGAAGTTCTGGTTTAGTCGAGGGAAAAATCCCACAGGTGCTTTTATTGCAATGCTTTACAAACAAAGCAACTTTCTTCCCAAAATGTCTCCATACCCACTCTCAACACAGTGGAATAATACAAAACCAGGGGTATTTATTAACATAATATTTTCTTTTCCTTGATCCAGTGCTGATGCAAAAAATCCATTTGCTCTTAGGTTTAAATCATGCTTTAATTAGGTTGTTCTAAAATCACCTGTGACTTTATTAATCTTGCATGAATATTAGTCACTTCCTGTATGTGGTGGCTGGAGAATACTGGTTTATATTTGTTCTAAACTGCTTGTTTTGTTAAATGAAGTGCTCCAGCTAATTAAAGACGTTTTTGGGGATGCCTCAGCTTTAGCCTAATAAAGGAGAGGCACAAGAAGGTGCACACAGACACTTCTTATTGCCCATAAATCTGTCCTTATTGCAACTGTAAACTCTGGAATGGAGTTTTATGGCTCCCATTCCATCGAAAACTGGAGAGGCGGTTACTGATGCTGGATATTTGAATAAAAGCAATTTTGAATTTTGGGTTTGATTGCTTTTACTTGTGAATTATGCCAAAACTGCTGTACTCATTATCTTAAAAACTATTTAATTAAATGTAAGTATCCAGCTGTGTGTATTTTCAAAGAGCCAAAGTGCTCTAAGATCTTCAGCAGAAGAGTAATATATATATTTATGTATCACAGGATTTGCAAAAACCCTTCCCTCCTCAATTTTCTTCGCATTTCCATTTGGAATATTTGGATATTTCATTTGCAGCCTTAATGATCGGTTTAGTCTCTGTTTCTCTTGTGTAATTTGAATTTTTTGAAATAATAAGCAGAAATGAAGGCCAGGGCTCAGCTAGCACGATCAGTGTGCAGCAAGCCTTGGGCAGAGAGAGGGATGGGAGCTGCAGTCCTGCTCTGCCTTCCAAGAGGAGGGAGTCTCCCCTGACTCTTCTGCCCACCAAACCTGAGCCTTTTTTCCTCTTCATTTTTCTTCTTTGGTCTCTCCCAGCCCTAATTGCATTTCTCTCTCTCTGAGGGATCATTGTTCTCCTTCCCCTTTCACTGCAGTCCCCAGCTTTGTGCCAGATCCATCCCAGATCCCTGTCCAAGTCACTCTCCTCTCACTCCTCTTGTTTTTGCCTTTTTCACAATTATCCCCTATTTTTCCCATTTAAGTATCTGCCTTTCCCTTCCCACCTTTTAATTCATGTCTTGGCTCCCTCATTTGTCAGCGTCCTTAATCTTTTTCTTCTCTGGGATGAGCTTATCTCTTCTCTTATCTGCCTTCCCCCACCTCATTTTTCAGGAAATCTGTCTCTCCATTGCCTCTTTTTTTTTCCCCCCCCATTCCAGGGATATCCAGTCCCTTCCCTCAGCCAGTCCCAGTTTCCCTCCTGCATCCCCACAGGAGTCTGTGCTCCCTTGGATGTGCAAATCCTCCGCCTGTTCCACATCCCACCGGAGTTCAGCTCGGGCTGCTGCCCAGACTTCAGCCGTGCCTCCGAGTTAATGATGTGAATTAAGGAGTCAGCATTAACTTGGAATTTTCTGGCTTTTGACTTTTCTTCTCACAGCTTGATGTTTTCGTAATGCTCTGTTTTTCTGAGACTTCAAAAAAAAAACCCCAACAAAAACCCAGATGGGGAATAATGTGCCAGCAGGACGTGTTTTGGCAGTCCTGGGAGCATTTCTGGGGCTGTGCTGGAGCGTTGCCCCTCTTGGTGCCACGTGCCAGAAGAGCCACGTTTGGTGTCTCAGGATGCCAGGATTATTTCAGGTGGAAAAGACCTCCGAGATCATCGAGTCCAAGCCGTGCCTCATCCCCAGATTATCCCCAGCCCAGAGCCCAGAGCTCCTTGGATATCTCCAGGAAAGGGGATCCCACCACCTCCCTGAACAGCCTGTTCCCAGGCTTCCTGTCCTTTCCAGGGAGAAATTGCTCCTGATACCCACCCTGAACCTGCCCTGGCCCAACCTGAGCCCGTTCCCTCTCCTCCTGTCCCTGTTCCCTGCGAGCAGATCCCAAATCCCCCCGGCCGTCCCCTCCTGCCAGGGACTTGTGCAGAGCCAGAAATTCCCCCTGAGCCTCCTTTGCTCCAGGCTGAGCCCCTTCCCAGCTCCTCAGGAATTCTCCAGCCCCTTCCCATCTCCTCAGGAATTCTCCAGCCCCTTCCCAGCTCCATTCCCTGCCCTGGACACCCTCCAGCCCCTCAATGTCCTTTCTTGAGCGAGGGACTCCTAACTGGGACAGGATTCAAGGTGCTCCTCTCCAGTGCTAAGTACAAAGGGAAAATGCTGAGAGTCTCATCCCAAAGTCAGCTCAGCCACCTCAGGCAGGTGCCACCATGGGGAGGTGGCAGTTTTAGACAGGTGTCCCAGCAGGGAACACATTCCCTGCCAGTGGTGCCAAGGAACAATGGAAAAAAAGGGAAATAAGTGAGGTGACAAGCTGGGAAACAGCCAACAGGGGAGGGTCAGCCCCCGGGCAGAGCAGGGAATTGATTCACTGCCCTCCCTGATGCATCTCACTGATTTCCTGCAGCACCTTGACAGAAAGCAGATACCACAGTGAGAGCTAATTTAAAGGTATCAATAGACAGTCACACTCCAATCTGCTGAATCCCAAACCTTTTCTGTGGTTACACCATCACCGTGTCCCTCCCCAGCTGCAGGATACACTGAGGCTGTGTAATATTACACAAATCTGCTCTGAACTGTGGCAGACTGAGGCCCTGCAAACCATTTCCAAGGTGTGGCACAGCTCTGTATATCCCAGGAATGATTTCAGGCAGTTGGATCCACGGGTGCAACTTTGCACTGTTGCATTTTCTCATGAGCAGTGCAGATTCACACACTGTGTCCTGCAGCCCCATATCCACATCCCACCTCAGCTGCCTCGAGGAGACAAATGGAATTAAAAATGTTTGATTTGAGCAGGGTTCTGTCATCTGGATTTTTTTAAATGGAATGGAATTTGCCCCTGGGTGTGCTCAGGGATGTGGTTTAGTGGTGGATGTGGCAGTGCTGGGTTAATGGCTTGGACTCAATGGTTTTGGAGTCTTTTCCAACGTTAATGGTTCTGTGACATCGGAAAATATATAATAACGTAATCAGGGGCTGAAGAGTTACTGGATCCCCCTGAGATGCAGACAGAGAAATACAGTTCCTGTTGTGACCAGCACACCTTTAATCTACAGCTGTTTCAGAAGTTCCATTTGCGTGGATTTTCACTCTGATTTGCAGGGAAGCTCCAGCCCGGGTTAATAATACAGTGGCAGCACTTCACAATGCTCTCCACCACCCAGAAGTAGCTATTAAACTGTCAACAGCACTAAAAGATGATATTTTGATGGCAATGGATAGGAACCCCATCTCCCTGCTCGTGCTACTCAACATTTCTGCAGCTTTCAAGCACAGTCAAGCATAATTTGTCACTGACTTGCATATGTGACACTGTCTGAACAGGGGCTCTGAGCTACAACTCTGTCAATCATCTTTTTTCCAGGCAAAACTCATGTAGCACCAACAGACAGCAATTCCCTTTCCCTTCTCCGTGCCCCTTGTGCTCTTTGCTGTTCTCCATCCACCTGGAGACCTCTGGAGGGTTGGAAGGACAAGCCAGCTCCGGGGCTGGAGCTGATATGGACCTGCATAATCCCCTGCCCAGCTGCAGCCAGAGATATCATTTAATTCAGAATCAGGAGTGGATTTGGGCTCAGTACATCCTGCTGGGAAATGCTTCCAAGGGCTGGCTTGGCCAATATCTGCCTGGCTATCTCCTTCCTTGCAGCTTAACCTTTCCTTTCATGCTGCACACATCCTAAAGGACATTTCCAGCATTCAGTTCAGGTGAAAACACATTTTTTTTTGGCCCTTGTCACAAGTCTGCCATAGGAGGGGGTGACCTCAGCAGAGATCTCTGTAATCAGCACCTCCAAAGTGCACCTGCAATCTGGAAGGAACAGCAGATCCTGGTTTGTGCCAAAATCCAGCAGATAATGACAAACCCTTCTGTCCCTGCTGCAGTTTAAAGCTGGTGATCAAAGTCTTAAAAGTCACTCGCTCCCATCTACATCAAACACTGAATAAAGTTGTGTTTTTCTCAGTCTAAACCTGTCTAGAGCCAGAATATTAGAGGCAGAAATAAGCTTCATTTATAATTCTCAAGAATAATAAAATTATTTCACATCCTTGTGCCCCAAGTTGTTTTTATTTTTTATCCTAACTGGAATAATGAGAAAAAGGTGGGAGGAAAAGTGCATCCACCTGGGCTGCTCTAGAAAGGCTCAGCGGCAAACATTTTGAAGCCTGCCATGAAACATTCATCAGCCTCATTTGCATTACAATGTCATGGTTCTCTGGGTGAAATCCTGAAATCATTGTACATTTTTTTAAAGATTTAAAGATTGCTAAAATCACCACGTGCAGTTGATAGGAAGGTACTGGAGATTCGATGAGCAACGTGAGCACAATGCAATTCTAAAAGGATTTAAAGGAATCTGCTGTTATGTTCTCTGCATTTTAAGTTCTGTGAATTTTGTTGTTTGTTTGGTGAAAGCATATTTTCTAGAAAGATATCTAAGAAATGCAGAGGTCACTGGTGTACTCAGAATATTTCTGTAGCAGGTAATCACTGTCTCCAAAGAAATATCTACCTCAGAAGTACTTTGAGGTATTTTCTCCTTGAAAAACCCTTGGGGCACTGTAAGCAAATTAACTCTCAGTATCCTTTTGGACAGCAAACTGGGTTAAATCACGTATTTTTAATTTTCCTCGGTGAGTTCAAGTAATTTCTGAGCAGTGTTTTTCTATAGTTCTATTTAGAATATGGATACCAAAATTAATGCAATATCCCAGTGCTGCTCTTAGAGAAGCATTAAAGAAAATTATGTCAATCTTTGTTTACCACATTAAGGCATTACATAACTACACAGGTAAATGATTAAAAATTCTCCATTGTGTTCCATCATTAATCTTGGGATCAATTATCAGAAGGATGATTATTAAATGGTTATTATATTCAGTTATTAATGATTTCTAGATGGCAAACACCGTGGAGAAGAATGGTGCTACCACTGATTATTTTAAAAATTTGCAATAAAAATTAAAACACCCCAGTGAAAAATATCACCTTCAAAACATAATTTCAAAAATAACCCTGCAATGGATTTTTAAGTAAATTAGGAATTTACTACTCTTTTTTTCCCCTTTGTCATGCTTAGAACAGGAACATTTTGGTGAACAGAAACATTTTAGCTAACAGGTGTTCGCTATTTAAAAGCCCGGGAGGTCATTACAGAAATATGTGCGAGCAGCATATTTGGATATTTCCTGTTCAGTTCGCCGGAGAACACTTAGAGGGAGACAAGTTCAACATTTAAATCAAGAAAATGAGTTCCTAAAGCCCAAGGGTGAGGGGGGCACAGCCGCCACACCAATTGCGCGCAGTGGGCGCGCCCAGCTTTTCGCATCGCCGGGGTTTTAAATCACTTTTTTCCCGGGATACAAAGCTCGCAGTGAGCTCTGGCGTGGCAGCAGCAGCTGCTGGGGCTCTGGAGGGTGAATAATTGATGTGCTGGCAGCTCCGGGCAGCGGCTCCGGGCAGCGGCGCATCCCGCGGGGGATGCCCGAGCGCTCCCGGGACGCGCAGCCCTTGGGCACAGCCTGGAGCTGCAGGGAAACGGGGCCTTTCGGTGAGTTTGGGACGCTTTTAAAGGGTTTCTGAGCCTTCTGCCAGCTCCTTTCTCCTTGGTGCCGGTCCTAAAAACTCTCTTCTTTTTGATTTACAGCTTAAAAAGGCAGGAGGTTCCTTTCTTTTTAGGAAATATGTAAGAAGTACCTTTAGAACTGCACTAAAATTATGATCAAGCCATCCAAAACTATCTGGTGGTGTTTAAGTTTTCAACCCCTCCCCCCGCGGTACGCTGCTAAAACTAAAGATATTTATGTTCCCTTTATGTTTTTCCCCAAATTGAGATTAATGTAATTCGGTGTCAAATGTGAGAACCTGAAAGGAGTTTTGTTTTCCATAAAAAACCGAGTTGGTTCCCTGTTGGAAGTTTAACTTGTGGTGGTGTTTTTTATTGTTAGATACATTTCTCCTTGGGTTGAGGACATGAGCTGAGACCTGCATTAAGTTCTTAACTAATAACTCTGCATTAAACATTCTTTTTTACCATAAAGTAGTGCAAAAGTAACTTAGTTTTCCTAAGGATAGGAAGGAGACATATTTTATATGTAAAGCACATGGCAGTGACAAACTAAAGCAACTCTCGCCCCTTCTTTATAAGGTGAAAAACATCAAAGTATTTTTATTAATCATTAACAGCAAGCCTACCTATAATATTTGTTTCAACTGTCTGAGTGCTGTTATTTTCCAGCAGTGATCCTGTCAGCAGTGCCTGGGAGCTCTCAGGTAACTCAGTCCTTGGCACAGTTAAAAAATTGATACAAAAACAATCAGCTCCCGAGAGCAGGGGCCATGGGTAGGAGCAGGGATGTGAGATGAATCATGAATAAGCCTTGATTGTGGATAACAAGTTCTTTCTATTTGTTTTTAATTGCATACTCCAGATTCTGCTGCTTCTGCTTTATTTCTTTTGTTTTGATCACAAAAGCATTTCTTATTTGGCATCCAAAACCCAGCCAAATTTTGAAGGGATAAAAGTCCAGCACGATGATATCTGGTGCTAACAGTAATTAAATGCCCTGTGTTAAAAGAAAAAAAACCAACAAACTAATAATAAAAAACCAAGAGGTGAAAGCAGGGATATGTAAATAACAGGAGATATGCAAAGAATGGATGTAATCCTGCACTCCTTAATCATGGGAGTAATTCTTATTCAGGAAAATAATCCTGGTGCTTTCAATAGACATCAGTGGGTGCTGGAGCACCAGGCCCAGCTTTTCCAAGGAGATAACAATGTTTTACCTGGTTTCTTTTCTGCAGTGCCATTTTAACAGCACAGCTCTTGCTGATGTGTTTGAATGCATTAGTGATAATATTAAATTGGGCTTTACCTGATGTCCCTTTTGCCTCTGAACGTGTGAAAGAGAAAAATGGGATAATGGATGAGATGTGGCAGGGAGAAGGTACAAACCCCACGTGTTTTATTGGCTCTCCCTGTTCCCTGTGTTTGCAAATCACTTTTTGGCCCATGGGATGTATAAAATTTGCTTTTCCTTTTAGGATAGGATGCAACTTTAGCACAAAAAACTCCTGATAGCCCTTAAAGTATATTTGGGTCTCCCTAAAAGTGATGCTGATAAATATTGTCCGTCTTATTTAAATACAAGGGGGTTGTGATAATGTCCTGGGAATGTTTTTTATTGCTGTGATGTTCTGTGATCTTGCAGGAATGACACATTTTTAAATAAATGTGGTGGTTTTTTTGCCCTTTTCATTGGCCCAGCTCAGCATTTCTGAGCTTTGCCCTCCCAGCCCATGTGGTGCAGTCCTGTAATCCAGGATGGGGTTTAGAAGCACCTGCGTGCCCTTCCCCAGGCAGAGCATCTGTTAATGAGGAAAACTAATTACTTAAAAGCTTTCAGCAGGATGGGGTTGTGGAGTATAAATAGTCATGAACTGCTCCTGCTGCTCTGTGTTTGCACTGCTGCCAGCACTGGTGGGCTGGAGGGGAGTTACCCTTTGCAGTCACTGCTCTGCTAAGATGCTCCCTGTGGGGGAAACTCTCTCCTGAGCACCCAGAAAGGGGGAAAAATAGAAAAAGTTACAAGTAAAAATGCACTGGATGATGATTCCAGACGGAATTAAAAACTTAGTCTTGAGTGAAGTTGGCATTAAGTCTCTGTTGGCTTTTTGTTGTTGCACTGAGCTATCAAGGACGAGCTGATTTTCTTCCATCAGCTTTCTTACCTGGCAGATTATATTTAAAAATGAGGTTTGGTGGATTATCAGCATTTCTTTGCTGCAGGAACAGTTTAATGCTGAGGTTACATCGCTCTCACAGGCAGCACAGAGCTGGAAGCCATAAAATAACCCTAGTGCCAAGGGCTGGAGGGGCAAAGTGGCAGCTGGGAGAGGCTGGAGTGGCCCTGGGCAGAGTTTTCCTTCTCTTACTCCATGCAGAGTCCCAGCAGGAACATCAATTCTCTCCAGGGAAGTCCCCTTCTGTCCTTGAATCCTGCCCATGGGCATTTCCTAGTCCTTGGAGACCCCCACAAGCCCTTGGTTGCACATTAATTTGAAGTTGATAAATTTTGAAGGTACATTTTTTTACATCTGTTCTTCTTTATTGAATTTTATCTATAAAAATCCAAACCACACATGCAGCAATTTTTATTTGAGGATCTCCTTCAGTAATTGGGCACAGGTCAAGTGTCTATTTTAGTTTTTATTACTTTTTGAGAATTTTAGAGGTGGCTGCAAGCAAATTTGTTGAAAAGTTTTTCAAACTTGACCAAAACATGGTCTGGGATGGTTCAGCCCATTTGGTGTCAAAAATTGTGTGTACAGTGATGTAGAATGGCTGATTTGGGTCTTTTTTTGTGCAAATTGTGTATGAAAAAGGTGTCTTCTGTGATTATTGATGTGTCATTCATGTGTCTCTTGTTGTCATGGTTGGTATTTGGTCAGAGTTTGGACATGGTGATCTTGGAGGTAATTTCCAGCCTTAATGATGTTGTGATCCTGTGACTTGAAGGTCCTTTCCAAGGTCAATTATTCCATGATCTTGTGATTTTAAGTGCAAAGCTGAGCTGGTGTGAGTGTCTATGTTGTATTTAATGGGTGGCTGCAGGTGAATAAAACTGCAACACAAATCTTTAAAATCAAAGTTTTCCCTTGCCCTCCATGAGTTCCTGTGCTGGAAATCCCAGCCTGGGAGCAGCCAGGCCTGGAGGAGCAGAGTGAATTTGTGGTCCAACCCCAACATCCCCCAGGACATTTTCATCCCCCAGGATGTTTTCATGGGTGTTCTGCTCTTCTCCAGCTCTGCTCTTGTTTCCTGAGACATTTCTGCATCCCTGGGGAGGGAGTGCTGAACAGAGGACAGCCCCAAACCTGTCCCAGATTGCCATCAGCGCTGTGCATTAATCACTGTGTTAATTGGGTGATGCTGTAACACCTCAGTCACACACCTGGCAATCCACTGAGCACCTGGGACAAGCTGGGAAAATCCTGTGGGGAATATTCTCTGTGAAAAGGGATTCACTTTCCTCCTCTCCCTGCAAAGTATAATCAGCTCTAAGTGTGGTATCCCCACTTGAGTGTTACCATTAATAATTATTAGTGTCCTGCATAGGCTTGTACAACAAATAACTAAAAATGTTTTTTCTGCCCAAGGCAGGAGGTGGAATGAGGTGTAGAAACCTTTGCTGGTGATTAAACCCATCAATGAAGGATTGATGAAGGGAGAGGACAAAACAGTGCAGAAAACACACAAGAGCCAGTGACAAAATTAGCCATTGACAATTACTTTGGCTGTTTTTCGGAAGAATGGAGTCAAGAGAATATGGATACATTTTCCCTTGTGTCTGTAGCATGAATATGTGGGAAAAAAATCAGTTTTAGCAGCAGAAGGTAACTCTGGCCAGAGTCCCTGTGGGTGCTCTGGGACACCTCTGGGATTGGGTTTCAAATCTGTTTGGGTTTAATTGATTGCATTTAGTTTTCTGCTTCTGTTGCTCTGGATTCCCAGTGCCACTGGAGCTGCCAGCATGGGAATGGATTTGGGAGGCTGAGCACAAACAGCTGGGCGGGTTGGGGACATACCTGGCAGGGCTTGGCTTGGAAATTCCCATGGGAAGCAGGGCAAGGCAGAGCCCAGGGCCACACATGGAGAGCTTCTGCCTCTTCTGAAAGCAGCTGCTGCTCTTTGGAGCACTTAAAATTATTTTTAAATTCTCTTTCTGGATAAAATCAGACTTTAACAGGCAAAGTTCCCTTGCAAATTCTTACAGAATGGGGGGGGAGACACATTTTTCTGGTGTAGTTTTGGTTAACAGGACACCTTTAAGAAGAGAATATGCTGAAAGCAAAGTTTAATCAACATTAGGTGGCTGGGTCTCACTTTGCTCAGTTTAATGTGGACTAAAACTGAGCTGCCCATGAAATCCCTCACCTGCTTTAATTGTGCAGCGTTGCAAAAGCAGAGGAGCAGCCTGCAGGTGACTGCACCAAATTCCTCTGTTTTCCAAGCAGCAATTGAAGCAATGTGGTTTTATTCCTATTTTCCGTGCCTGGAGCTGCTTGTGGCTCCCACAATGGGCATTGTCCCAGCGTGTGACACACCAGGGAGGGCACTTGGAGGATCTCTTGGACAATAAAATACTTGATCCATGGAAAATAAGAGTTGATGTCACGGTGCAGCCTGAGAGCTGCCCGGAGGGAGCTGCCTTTGCCTGCTGAGCCCAGAACTGAACCACCCAAACTCTCCCTGTTTTATCCTCTCATTGTTACCTTAGCCTGAGTTTCTCGAGGCTGAATTGTCCTGCAGGCAAACCCTGCTTGCTTCAGGTTTTTTCCTCTCTTTCCTTGCCTGCACATTGCCTTGAACAACAGCTCCTGACCTACTTCTGTCTTTTAATTGCTGCTGCAATATGAATTTTAATTCCAGCCAGAGTCCAGATGTATTGGGGATGCACAGCACATGCCTGGGCCAGGCCATTTATCTCCCAGGCCAGTCTTTCCCAGCCCTTTGAATCCAGGGACCCCTTAACCTTTCTGAAAAAATATCTGAAGCCATCATCACATATTTCACTGTTGTCTTCTGATGGGAAATGGAGATAATAACTGTTAATCTAAATGCTAATATGTATTTTCTCTGACAGCTTAGTTTGTTTTACTGTTCTTTAACCTTTGGCTGAAAATATTAATGGAGATGGATGTGAGTCTTGTGCTTCCATCCCCCAGTGCCCAAATGAACCTGGACAGTGACAATTGATAGGAGTCCATTATATTTTTATTATTATATTTAATACTTTTTGCTTCTCTTCACAGCTTTTTGTGTGGAATTATGGGCATCAGAGGATGAGTGGGTCATTGAAACTCAGTACTCTGGATCTGGGGGAGATCACAGCTTGATGAAGAAGGAATTAGATTTAGCATTCTCCAAAAGAATTCTGTGAACTTTGTTCCCAAAAAATATAATTTTTTATTTCTCTGCACTTGAGAAGAAACACTGCCTACAGGTGCTGTATTTTGAGCATCTCAAGAATTTCCTCTCCAGGGGACATTGTTTTGCTTAGCTAAGATCTCCTTCTTTTTATTCCAAAGAAATGGGAAGTGAGGGCAAGTTATAAATGTGTCTTCTGCTCTATTAAATTAACTCTCACAGAATTAAAACTGAACTCAAGAAAAGCTTTCATTTTAATCATTCTGTGGTTGTAGCTTGTGAAGGACTTGGGAATCCTTTGGGAGGGGGGGAAAAAGCATATTTAAAAACATTAGCTGGTTTAGATCAGGTTTTTTCTGGGATACACTAGATTTTAATTAAGCAGGAGTTTAATTAATAATAATTAATAAGTAGAATACAGAAAAGGAGAGCAGCACATACTCTGGAGGGTCAGAAAAGGAGGAGAAAATTGGGGAAACAGCCTCATACAAGCCCTGGGAATGTGGTTGAGAGGTGAAATCCAGGGAAGGACAGCACATGGAGGAGGATCCTCCCTCTCCACCATTCCAGTATCCTCTTTCCCATAAATATTTTCCAGTCTTTTGCTTGCTGGTCTGCCAAGGAAGGATTTAGCAGCACAGATGCATCAAATCATTATCCCAGTGATGTATTACAGGTACAATGTGTATTGCAACCTGTTCTCACAGCAGCCAGAACGTTAGTGCCTGATATTATTACTGATATTTGATGTACAATCCAACTCTATTTAATTAGTTCACTAAAATGCATTTTCTGCCAGAGATATGGTGAACAGGAAGGAAAATCACCTTCCTGGAGAAATGCCTCATATCAAGATGACTGAAAAAAGCAGATAGTACAGTCTGAGAGGCAGAAATTGAGCACATCAATCCTGCAGACTCCCCCAAAATCTGTGGAACTTTGTAGCTGATATTTTGGAACACAAGCAGGCAATTTAGCTGTAAAATAAAACTCTTTAAAAGGAAACTCTCATGATATTACCTATAAACACTTTAGAACAGCAGATTAATCTGGAGTTCATGGGTAAGGTAGCAGAAAGATGCTTCTGTGCTCAAAGACTTATTTTTATGTTTGGGTAAATGACCTGTTCCTCATCCAAGGAGCTGCAGCTTTGCCTTAAACACAAAATTCAGCTGTGGCCTGGGGAGTCATCCCTACCACAGCCACACTCCTGTTGTCTCCTTGGTACCCACATTCACAGTGGCACCAGGAGATCATTAAGAAAGGTTTCATCTTCTTTTTGCATCCTCTGTGGAGGCAGGAGAGCAGGATTTTGGCTTGAGCTCCACTTTGGTCTCTGGACTCCTCTGTGGTGGAAGGGAATTTATTCACTGCTGTGCTGCCCAAAGGCCACCCTGAGCAGCACTCAGAGCTTCCCCCAGCAGCTGGGGGATCAGAAACAGCTTCCTCCTCCTTCTGTCCTCCAGGAAACGAGGGCTGCCTGGGTACTGTGTGTGAGAGGAGGATGCAGGAGCCAAACACCATTGCAGGTCTTGTTCTTCTGCAGGTGGGAAGTTAAAAGGGCTTGGAAATGGATCTCTGAGCCCTCTTCCATGAAACCAGGGGATCTTCTCCTGCTCAGGGCTCACTGAGGGGCTCTGAGAAGGGCCCCACTCGTGTTGATGCTGCTGCTGCCCCACCCTGTGAGGCTGCACAGGGAGGAGGGGATGCAGCAGGGTGAAATCACAGCTCCTGGACCACTGGATTAGGAAAAGTGTCCCTGCCCATGGCAGGAGGTGGAATCGGGTGGCCTTTAAGGTCCCCAAACCATTTGAAGACTCTGTGACTCCCACAGTGCCTGGTTGTGTCCCCATCCTAAATTGTAGCTCCCTGCAAACCTCTCCGTGATCAAACACACTGCTCTGGGAACGCTCGTGGGAGCCTCCAAGGGAAGAGGGCTGGATGTGGGATTTGTGGCTTGTGCAGAGTGAAAGATCTGTTATGGTGGCTCCTTCCACCAGAAAGGTCAGTGAGATCCAGAGGAGAGAAACCTGAACACTGAGCTGCGAGCTGTGCTGCTGCTTGTGTTTCCAGGCTGGTAAATGGAGCCTTGCCCCGGGTCTGGCAGCTGAAGGAAGAGGGAGGAAGGGATGTTTGCCCTCATCCCAGGACTCCTTTCCAGCCCTTCCAGCCTGGATGGGCATGGCAGGACACCATGGATTTAATCTTGATCACCTGTGCTCATTTCCTGTGTGAATCTGCAGCGAGGCACTTGGCCACATCCAAATTCCACTTTATTGCTTCTTGTGTTCTTTCTCTTTCCCTTTGTGTTCCTCAGGTAGAAACTCCATTTTAGCTTGTTTTCAGGACCCAGCAGTAATATTTCCTGAGCCAATTCCTTTCTTTAATTTGTTATTGTTTTGGTGTCTGACATGTCCAGAGCTCTCCCTGGACTCCAGAGTCTCTGTGCAGTACAAGTGTCTCGAACAGAGTTTATTTGAATCAGGCCTCCCAGAATTCAGTAAATATTTCAGGCCAATTCCTCCAGTAAATCTGAACACATTCAGCAAAAACATGTTCAGCCAGTGCTCAGACATAATTGTCAACAATTTCACACCCACAGAATCCTTGTTTGCCTCTCAGGTTCCCAGAGCCCCATCTTCCCCATCGCTGCTTTGAGCAGGGATCTCCTGGTTGCTAAGGGGATGGAATTTTTGATGCAGCTCTAAATGAAATATTTTCAGCACCAAGTGCAGAATTACCTGTGTAGTTTTCTGGTTAATGTTCTCTGTCTCAGAGTGGAAGGACCAAGCTGCAGTGAGGAGCAGCTCTCCAGAGGTCTGGAGGCCAGGTATGATCCAGGCGCTATCCCAGCATTCAAAATATGAATTTAATCCATATCTGCTGCATTTAACTGGAACTCTGCCAATTACAGACTGTCACAGGAGACTTCCACTCCTATTTCTGACTCAATTACCCAGTCTCATGCTTCTCCTAAGAAAACTATTGCTGTAAATAATGTCAAGTTCATTCTCCTTTTTCTTTGTTATTCTTGGGAAAAGGGAGAGGCTGATTTTACCACACAGCATCCAATTGAGCCCAGGCTTCAGGGGGAGCTTTGAGTTGGAATTAATTATTTCCTTTTTTAGCCAAGTTGTGGTCATTGATGCACAGAATTTAAAAAAAAACCAAACAACCAAACAAGAAAATCCCACTTCCCATGTTTATTGTCCATTCCCAAATCCTTGTTATAGGAGTATCTATTATAAAGTATTATCATAAAATCTAAAAATAACAAATATACCTAATAAACTTAGGTCCCCTTAACATTTTACAGATACAAATCATTACTGGGCAAAATACTGCAGTGCACCACTAAGTTATATTATTGCCACTGTATTTTCAATAATGTATCCTGCTCCTTATGCAGCCTTGTTTTCCTTATTCCATTTTTGTGCTGGAAAGTCGTTTCCATTAAGCTGGTCACAACTCCTGGTTTCTTTTTGTGAGTGATCTGTTGATTGCAGCTCAATAATGTTTGAGCAGCTCGAATCATTTATTGCATTTTTGTTGTGATCTGAGTGTGTCCAGCTCCTGAATTGTGTCCTGCTCTGGAGCTCATTAACTCTGTGTGAGTCAGGCAGGCTCCACTTCCCATCTAAGTGCTCCCCTTCTTTTGCTTCTCCCTTTTTCCTACTGGGATGGCACAGAAGGATCATCCATGGAAATGATCTCCCACAGAAATGAAATCCCTCTGGAGCTGGGGAAATGAGAAGTGCACACCACAGTGCTGTGGGGTTTTGCATGGGTTGTTCCCAGATGTTGTGTGGAAGTGTTTAACTGAGCTGCATGGGATAAATGCCTCAAAAAATTCCGTATCTTGTGGAAATCCCTGCTGTGCTCCCATGGTTTGGATTGGAAGGGACCTGAAAGCCCACCCAGTGCCACCCCAGCCATGGCAGGGACACCTTCCCCTGTCCCAGCTGCTCCAGCCCCATCCAGCCTGGCCTTGGGCACTGCCAGGGATCCAGAAATGACAAATTGTGCCATTGCTGATCTCCGTGTTAGGAGGGCTCATTAACTCCCCAGAGCTGCTTCAGGAGATGAAAAGTCTCCTTTTCACAGTGCAGGAGTTTTAACTGTGCCCTGGCTCAAGATTATCTCAACCTGCTATAAATTGAGATGTTTCACTAATTGCTTTCTTGGTTCATTAGCCAAAATGTGAGTATGAGGGAAATGGAAAAGGCTCAGAATGAATTTCCCTTGCAATCCTTAATTTAAATGGTGAATAATAATTTAATGTTGAACAAAACATTTTGGTTGATTTGCTGTGCTGGAGCTCATTTTTTACCTTGGGATCATTTGCCACCTTTGAAGCTTTGTGGGGAAAATGATTCTCAGCTCTGCTTCATTGTGATGTGACACCAGGCAGGAAGAAATAATCATTATAGAATAATTGTAATAATCTCAAAATGCATACAGAAACACTTTGTCATGGGAAGTCCCTCCTCAGATATTGTTTTAAGCAGTGAGATAAGAGAGACAAAAGGCAAAAATCTTTAAAAGTTTTGCTTCTGTGGATGCTGTGGCTCTATTTCCATTTCAGCCATGAAGGTGTCAAAACTACAACATATCCCTGGTTTACTCCTTGTAACACTCAGCTAAAAATCAAAGATTAACTCTGAGCAGCTGCAGGGAACAAATTCTACTAATTCATCAAAGCCAACACTGTAGAATTTAATCTGTTTTATGAAATTCCTCCCCTGGATTGTTATGGCAGGGCTGAGGCACAGGAGGTCATTTGTGAGCTCTCAATTGCTGGTTGTGTGACAGTGAAAAAAGGAGGCCAAAGGAAAGGTTAAATTAAAGAAGCTGCTAGAAGCTATTTATGTGAGATGAATGTATATTATCTAAATTAATGACAGCAAACCTCCAATTAGCTGAATATTGATGCAGAGTTTGAGCTTTATATGGTAAATACATGTTTTGTCCAGCCAAAGGGTTGGGTAAGGAAGGGTTTAACTGGGGTGGGGTTACAGGTAAATGAACATTTTCTCTTTATTGGGGCACAGTGAGCTCACTGCTAATGCTGACAAATCCTTACAATAAATCTGGCATTGTTTCCTAACATCAATAAGGACTGTGCAACCTGGGGCCTTTCCCTCTAAAACATCCTCCTATAAATGGGATGAGCAAAAGCCTCGAATGTGCTGCTTTGTGTTTAAATAAACTACTTAATTTTTATTTTAGAGCAGAGATTTTCCTCCTCAGACCAGTGCATGTTGGTTTGGCTTAAATAAACTTGTTTCTGTTTTGTTCATTCAGAGAATTCCTCTATAAAAATACAACAAAGAAGGTTGCAGCTATGAATGCCTTCTGTTGTAGTTTTTGCAGTTTATACATGCTAAAATAATGATGTCATGGAGTGATTTGACCAATTTACTCTTTGGGAAGGGTAGGATTTTGTTGTAGATCATCAGTTACTTCATTATCCTGATTATGGTCATTGAGATTCAAGACTTAATTATGCTTTGTGCAGAAAAAAAATTCTATTTTAATGTACCCAGGAGCTTCACACCTCCTCATACCTCTTCCCATGAATCTTCTGAATTTTGTCATTTTAGTGCATCTCTACCCTATTACTTCATTTTTTGACTTGCTGATGACTCCCAACCTATTTAGTGGCAGTATTTTGCAGTAATGTTCCCCTTTCTGGGCCCTTCTGGGAAAATATAATTTCCTAGAATACTTCTGCTCATTTGGGATGGGTTTAGGAACTGCTCTATTTTATTTATTTGTATTTTCTTTGATTTCTGCCTCTGCTTCTGTGTCATCCTGGTCTTCAGTCCTATCAAGGTAATTTATACTGGGTTTATTTTTTTTTTTTCATACTATCTTCTGATATATCTTAATCCCATCCTAATTTTGAGATGCCTGTGATATCAAGATCCCTTTCAAGCAGCACTTTGGATTACTCAGCACTTCTGTGCTATGTGTCCATATTCAAACTCACTTTGTATTGCTATTTTTAAGCTCCAGGTACAAATGCAGCTTTCCTTCACTGTTCTTTGCCATTCTGCCCCTTCTGTCAAAAAATGCAGAGACTTTTATAACCAACTTTTCTTTAGCTTTTAGCTGGGGAGAAAAAAACCAAAGAAAAACAATTAAAAAAAAATCCATGAAAACCGTCTTAACTTTAAAAGCATTAACTGCTGTTCTGTTCTGGGGTGGATGGAGCCAGGTTTTCTTTGCTGCCTCCTCCTCAGTCCCCAGAGTTTTCCCAGTAAAATTCCCTATTTTCCTTCTCTCCAGTGCCTTTTCCTGTGCCATTAGAGTGGGGCTATTTTTCATGTGCGGGTTTTTCTTTTGTTTCCTGTGTGCCCCTCTTTTTCCCCCAGTTTGTCCAACTGGGATTTCTCTCCTTCTGAAAGCTGAGGGACATTTCTAATAGCTAGAACTGAAGACAAATAATTACATATGTGCTTGACCCAGGTCACCAGCTGGTCACCACCCACCTTTTCCTTCATTTTTCCCTTTGATCCTCACTTCTGTTTATTCTACATTTCTAGCAGGAGACATTTAGCAAAGGCTTTGGCTATAAGATGAATTCCCAAATCCATGGAGTTTCCTCATATTGTATTTTCAAACTGAAATCCTCTTGAAAGGTCACTTGAAGGTTTGAAATACCAGAGCAGTTTGATTGCTGTTGATTTTTCTCATGGTGATTGAGGAGCCATCGAGCTCATCAAGGCTCTGTACAAAAAACACAGTTGCTGGTTAAATTTTCTGTTCCTGTTAAGAAAGAGCCCGTGGAGCTTTTCCACTCAGCTGCTGCTGGAAGTGAACTATTCAGGGATAGATGTGCCCAGGAATGACACCTGGATCGGCCCAAATGGGGCAGAGGAGAAATCATTCCGTGCCCATGCTGTAATTGAAGGAGAGCACCGATCCATTTAGCCATGATTATGGTGAGGGATTCATTTCCACAGCCCAGCAGTGTTTGAAGTCCTCAGTGCATCTCCCAGAGCAGCTGTGGCTGCCCTGGATCCCTGGAAGTGCCCAAGGCCAGGCTGGATGGGGCTGGGAGCACCACTGGAAGGTTCCCATGGCAGGGGTGGAATTGAGATGGGATTTAGGTCCTTTCCAAGCCAAACTATCCCAAGATCAAAATCTCTGTATGATTAGCTCAGAACCACATCCCCCGGGAGCTGTCAGGGTGGCCTCTTTGTGCTGGGGGCTGGTTTGTGAGGGATGATGTTTGTTGAGTGAATCATTTTTGGGATCACTCTAATAACACTTTTAGTTGTCCCATAGGCTGTAGATGTGTTCTATGAAATAATGGATTTATTCACCAGGTTTGGCTCAAATAAAGACTACTGAGCTCTCAGGTTTGTAGGCAGCCCAAACAATGGATAATTTCAGTATAATAAAAATAGATCATTTAAGTGTAAATAACCCTGAATTCACTCAGGAATTCAGAGTGAATTTTACAATTCTTTTATAAAAGCAGTAACTATAGTCCTACCACCATCACAAACACAAAGATCAAGTTGCTTCTAAGACTTTAGAAGAATAATACTGAAGATTTTTGGCTAAATGGTGATTTCTCTCAGCATTGACCTGCCTAGCCATGAGTCTGATGCTGTTTTAATTAATCTTTTCTAAGCAGAATGATGAAGTGTCTAAACTTCCCTGTGTCATCCCAGTGCTCTTTTCTCTTTGCCATCAGATGTTTCTGTTGTCCCACTCTGAGTTCATGCCCTTAAAATCCTTCTCCACTCCCCTTCCAAGCTTTGAGGATGCAGCTCTGCACTGTCAAAAGGCAGAGGGCTGAGTTATACTAGAAAAAAATTAATATCATACAGTGATTTTTTTTTTATCCTTGGGAGAAGATAGATCATATAAATGAGGCAATCATTGCTGAGAAGAGAACTTAAAATCTTTCCTTTCTCCAGTACAAAGTGCCAAGGCTTTTTAAGGAAAAGGAAGATGGGAAGTGCTGTGTGGAGCTCAGTAGCAGAAATATAATAGCTCTGCGTACCCCTCTTTGAAAAGCTGCAAGTTGTTTTTTTTTATTGAGTGAAAAAATAAATTATATATTATTTTATTACAAGAGAATTAGCTTTTATTTATGTAAAGCAATCACTGTTTATTATAAGTTAAGCATTTGGAGAAGCAGATTTTAAAAAACCCACATTCTCTTGGATTTACAATGAGGGTTATCACTTGGTTTTCACCACAGCTGAATAAAACCTCATCCTTCAAAAAACCTGTTAAATATTCTTCAATTCTTGTGAATATCATTCAATTCTTATTTAATGTTCTTCATTTCTGTATAATCCTGTATCATCTTCTCTTTGGCAGCCACACAGCAGCTGTTGGCTCACTGTCCCTTGATTAATTCTCTCCCTGTTCCAGAGTGCAATACACCTAGTTTGTTTAGTGAGAGGGAATATGGCTCATATTTAAAAATCCCTTTTAATGCAGTTACAGCATCTTTGCAGATTTAATTAGGTGCCAGCCCCTTCCAAATCGCTGAAGTCAAAGGTCCCATCTTACTTGTCCCCGAGGCATCGTTACACAAAGTCCCCAGACAGCGCCGAGTTCCTAAGCGATGACTTTACCATATAGGGGCTAATTACTTCTAATCTTACACACATTGATGAGGCTGGATTTTATGTCTCTGAGCCACTGGGACTGGAACTGCCAAATTATCCCTCCTGTAGCACGGGGGTTCTTTCTCCATTACAGGGACTGGCTCCACAAATGACAATCCCTTCCCACCAGGCGCTCAAAACCCTAATTATTGCTGGCACACGGCTGCATCCGATGAGCTCCTGGTAATCCCCGTTAGGATCTCGGAAAAGCTGCTGGGGCCTGGCTCAGTTAAACCAGGGAAGGGTGAGCAGAGCAGCAGAAGGAAGCCAGGAGCTGAGTCCTGAGGGGATGTGGAAGCTGTGGCTGGACATGGGGCATCCCCGAGCCTGGCCTGGAGCAGCATGCCTGAGCCGAGCCTGGGGATGGCATTTCTGAGCCTGGCCTGAGAGAGAGTCCCCGAGCCTGGCCTGAGAGTCCCCAACTCCAGCCTGGGATGGTGTCCCCAAACTCAGCCTAGGAGAATGTACTCAATCCTGGCCTGGGATGGCATCGCTGAGCATGGCCTGGGAGAGTGTCCCCAATCCTGGCCTGGGGATGGCATTTCTGAGCCTGGCCTGAGAGAGAGTCCCCGAGCCTGGCCTGAGAGTCCCCAAATCCAGCCTGGGATGGCATCGCTGAGCCCAGCCTGGGATGGTGTCCCCAAACTCAGCCTAGGAGAACGTACTCAATCCTGGCCTGGGATGGCATCGCTGAGCATGGCCTGGGAGAGTGTCCCCAATCCTGGCCTGGGGATGGCATTTCTGAGCCTGGCCTGAGAGTCCCCAAGCCTGGCCTGGGATGGCGTCCCCAAGCCCGGCCTGGGATGGTGTCCCCAAGCCCGGCCTGCGAGAGCATCCCCAATCCGGCCTGGGATGGCCTCCCCAAGCCCAGCCTAGAGCAGCAGCTCCTTCATTCAATGAGCAATGACTTCCATCAGGTCTTTAAAAGAAATTACTCAACACTTTCACCTTGTGAGAGCGGAGGGAAAAAAAAGCCTTTGGAGTCTATAATGCATGAAGGTGTTGGAAGCCTAATCTAGTATAAGCTGCCTTCAGCCAGGCCTTTTCAGCACTAGGGAAGAGAAATGAATATCTAAAAAGCAGCAAATAACTCCAATTGCACTCTGATTTCATGGCTATGAGCTGGAGGTCAGGAACATAAAGCTGTTTATTTCCCCCCACAAAGCAGAGGCTGTTACCGTAACCTGCTGTAGGTGCAGGTATTGCAAACTCCTCCTTCAGGGAAAGATTGGATTTTATTACTGCATTTCTTCACACCATATAAGCTCCTTTCCCTGCCTCTTTCTGTAGTAGTCTTGACCTAGCCTTGGAGTTGTGTCCCAAAAGGAGAAGTTTTTTCCAGGAATCTGAGACTGAAGTTAAAATAATTTGGGTTGAGCCTTTACCAGATCTTAATCCAGCTCTGCCAAGGGATAATCATGACCTGGAAGCTTTCTTAGGAAAGGAGAGGATTGGGAAGAATAAGGTTTGGATCTGGTGGAACTTTTAGTTGCCCTTTCGCAAAGAAATTAATAACACCTTGATTTAACGACTGCTTTTCAAAAAATAACAGGGAACTAAGACATAAAAAAAACCAAAAAAAAACCCCACACTCTCAACCTTGGAAATCCTGGGAAAACCCTGATATCATCACAATACACAGCCAGAAACACCAATGAACACCCAAGGTACAAAAACATCCTGTGCTCATTTCAGTATTTTATTTAAATATAAAAAGACCATTATAAATTAGAGAAATCCACCTAATTTTGAGTTAATAAACTGTTAAGTGAAGTATATAAATCTACATTTATACATCTATCAGCATTAAATTTCTGGCCAAGGTGTTAATCCCCACATTCTTATAACTAATGCAGTGCTACATTTAGAGTAATAAGATGGTTTTAAATCAATATGACATAGACCAGACACATCCTCCAAAATCATGCTTGCAGTTTAGGTTGTGAGAGATATTTTTGTGTTTTTATTGAAAATAATAAGTGACTTGCTGGAATTTTGGGGATTTTTTTATTGCATCATAGATGACCTCTATCCTACTAAGCACCAAAAACTGCATATAATTCTGAGTGTATTGTAAATATTTTTTTGCTCTTTAAAGGGGGAAAAACTTTAAAAGCCTGGATTTTAATCTGTTTAAAGAGGACAAAACTTTAACCCAGTGCCTTTGCAGGTATCCCTTTGGTGTTTGTCTCTTCTGTTGGCTGATGTTGGTGGGATTTAGTTTACAGTAAATATTTCTGTTGTAAATACTGGCCTTTTTGCCTCAACTCCCTTGAATACTGCAGTACTCTCCAGATTCAATCCCTGTGTGTCCACATCTGTTTAGCATTCCCACCATCCAGATTGCATGGGGATGAGAAAATTCAGGATCACTGAGCTCCATGGTGTGGGGTTTGAAATAAAACTGGCCTGTTTTCTTCCTCAGGCTGGGACAGCTGCTGGAGTGCTCCCAGCACACATTTATACTTGTCCTAGGAAAGACCAGGCTTTTCTCCATTCTCCCTTTGGATATAAGAGCCACCAAGATTCCTTTTTGGAGTGGATGTAAGAAAAAGATCCATTACAAACCAAAAAAAAAAGCAACCAAAACAGAAAAAAACACACCTCATCCTTAAAAAAAAAACCCAAAAAGCACACAAACCAAAAAAAAAAAAAATCAAACTAAAATTGCAAATTAACCAAAGCAACTGGAACTAATCCAATAGAGATATCTACCTCAACCTCCTGGTGCAAGGAAGTTGGGATAAAAAGAGGATGTAAGTGCAGAAAGGAGGAGAAAGGGTGCATTCAGGCTGAGGGCTGCAGCCATGTGGATTGGCTGTACAGTTTCATATCCACATTTCCAGCTGCAGCTTTCCCAAAAGAACTGAACATTCCACCTAAGCTTTGCTGCCCTTGGCTTTGGGCAGAACCTGAGCTGGACACGTCCCGCCTGAGCCTCGGTGTCAGCAGCACAGGGCTGAGCGCTCCTTGTTGAGCCTGAAAAGGCTCAGCCATGTCCTGCAGGTCATTCCCAGGATTTGATGGCAGTTGGTGGAACAGGGAATATCAACAGTGACTAAAGAGGTTTCTAAAAGCACGTTCAGCAAAGTCTGTGTCCTGGAACTGGTGGCCTTGAAGAGACATTTGGGATCAATTCCCATCCCAAAGCACCCAGTGGAAAGGCTGGATTTGGAAAGGCCAGGATTTGGCTGAGGGAAGAGTGCAGCTGAGTTATTTAATGCTTTGTGCGTTGGCTCTAGATCAGAGATTGTCGTGGAAAGGAGCAACTGCAGGACAAACAAAGTGGTGCTGGTGGCAACCGTTCCCAGCCACCTCATTTGCCTTGGAGAGAGAATAGTTTCAGCATTTGGTTGTTCTGAGCTGCTCACTTATCACTTCACACGGCATTATTCTGCAGTAAAATCTGGGAATGTGATGCTGAGTCTGTCACATTTAAGAGGGTGACTGCTCCAGCAGTGCTTTGCTCAGTGACTGCAAACAGGACAGATGTTGCACATGGTTATGTCTAAGGGACCTCACTACCAGGGTCAAGCAGCTGTGGCATTATTAAATTTTCTCCAAGAGCCTCAATTTCCATAATCTTACCATGAGGTTTCCATATTTCTTTAGAGAATGAAAACAAGAACGTGAAATGGAAAATCCATGCTGACAAGAAAGAGGCCATTCCATGAGAACTGACAGAGCCCATGAACTCAGACCTGAATATTGTTCCTCACTCTTCCCCATGTCTCCTTTCCCTTCCCCTCTTCCTCCTGCTCCCTGTGCCTCCTCCCTGCTCCCACGACAAGGAATATGTTTTCCCTGACTGCGAAATGTGTCCATAGATCAAACAGGGATGACCTGGTGAACTTCTGTCTGTGGCAGCCTCTCATTCCCACAAATCCATTGATTTTCATGGTCAGCTTGTTGGGAGATCAGCTATCGACCCTTCTGTCAAGTTGCTTGAAAGAGGCCACAAGCTCAAAAGGCCCAGGTTGGGCATAAATAAGGATAAGGCATAAATCAAATTCCTTTTGGAAATCAGGCTGAAAATGTGATCCAAGTAGAGGGCACAGTGCAAAAGGGTTGTTGGGTTTTTTTTTTTGTTTGGGGTTTACTTTTCCTTCCTTGTTTCACATGCAGTAAATAATAATTAGGAAAAAAGTCAGGACTTCTAAACCACAGGGACAGCTTTTTTGCAGGGAAATTTGTGTTGTGCCCAAGAGAGTGCCGCCCTTTAAGTTTGTTCCCATATTGCTCTTAGTGACATCATCATCATTAAAGTGTAAAGGTATATGAATGACTTTCTTCATGGGAGTAGCTCTTAAAGGACAACTAATATAAAAAATAACTATTCACATATTGAAATATTTTTCTTATTAGCCTGGCATTGAATTTGTTGGGGGGTGTGAGTGTATTTTACAACCTTGGAGAACGAGGAATTAAAGGAAAATGCGCTTTCTTATCCATCTGTTGCAGCTCTGACATTGAATGCAATTATTGTTAAATGCAATAATTTGGGATCTGAGCTTAGTTTTGCAGAAGAACTGGAATACACAAACAGCCACCAGGTTTGGGTAGTTGCTAGGCAGCAGCTGATTCCTTCTTGGAAAAGCAGCCCGGGCTGCCTGGGCTGGGTGCTGACAGCCCCAGCCCTATTCCTTCCCATCCAGGTGATATCCACAGCCAAAAGAAAGCTGGAGAGAACCCCACATTTCATCCCAAAAAGCTGCCAGGAGTTACAGGTTTGAGGACTTTAACATTTAATCATTGATTCCAGACTTTTCTGCACCATTTCGGGGTTGAGAGCCTGAGTCATTAAAAAAGAAAGGAAAAAAGGCAATGACCAATTGTCTTCTGCTGAATCTGGTGATAAAACCAACAGCCCCCATGCCCAGTTTTATGGTCACATGACAACACTTTGTTTTAATCTCTATTATTTAATCTCTATCTGTGTCTCTCCACCTGTTGCAATGGAATCCAAGAAGGGCAATTTCAAGATTTAACAAACATGGGTGCATAGTAAAAGCACATTATGAATAGAGATTTGGTTTTCTGCTTTCCCTTCCAAAGGCAAATTCAGGTAATATTTCACCAACTGAGAAGTTTTATATGGTGGATTAACTGCAAAGTTCAGCTATGAAATTTAGAATAGGGGCAAGTCCATGGCAACTGAAATAAATTAGAGAGAGCTGCAAAATATTCTTAAATTATGCAAAACAAAACTATTTGTGATCACATCAATGACTTAGAAACCGAACTTTTGAGGCCTCATAGTTATTTAAATCAAGGCTATTGTGTTTTTATCCTGTGAAAGATGATTTTTTTTCTTATCTTGACTTTAGCCTCCTGCATCCCCTATTATCAAGCAGTTTGTGATGGCTGTAATCACAGCAGTTAATGCGAAAGACTTCCCAGAAAGAAAGAATAATCCTAAGCATTACACAAAAAATGAATGCTTCTATTGTACAAAAGTAACATGAAAAGTCTGTATTCAATCTGGCATGGCTGGAGCTCCAGCAAGTTTCATTTTGTTGTACAAATCGTTCAGTGTCAAATTTGGCTCCTGAATATCCCATTTCTTTGTTTTGGAAACAAAATGGGAGTGATAAAGATGTGAGCTGGAATCACTCCTTTGATACCTCCACAAAAACATCTGTACCCACGGCACACATCATTTTCTGGAGTCACTGCTGTATTAAGGGTATCAGAAGGAAAAAGAAAATCAATAAATACCATTGTTGAGCCAAAGCATCCCAAAAAAATCCCTGCAGCAGAACATGTATTGAGTCATGAAATGCATAACAGGCAATGCACTTGTCCTCTCTGAGTTTCTTCTCTTTCAAAAGCAGGTAAATATAAGAAATATTGAATTGGGATGCCACACAAAAACCTTGAGCTCTTATTATGCACGAGCAGCTCTGGGCAAATGTGTACATTTTGTAATTGCTACCAGTTCTGAGCAACACGGGCGGAATTTTTATTTACAAAATCCATTTGGGCCATCAAATTCTATGCATGTTATGACCTTTACATAAATACTCATAATAACACTAAAATCACTCTTCATAAATAGAATTTTTTGGCTGCAGAACTGCTTTGCCTTTGTTTGCTTATGCATTGTATTTGTCATGTTTACAGTCACTTAAGAATTTTCTGTCTGTCTCAGGCATTCCTGGACTTCCAGAAATGGATGTGGTCTCTAAAATGGGGTTGTTTTAATGCCAGTTTGGGAAGGGGATTCTGAAAGGGGTGAAGGAAACCTTCCATCAGCTCTTTATAGAATGTTTCTGTTAATTACACTTTTATTTTGAGAGGGTATTGGGTGCTCAGCAGTCAATAAACCAAATAAAGTGACAGTAAGTACTAATGAATCTCAGTGCAAGTCTCTGAACCAGGAATTGTCTTCAGAATTCCCTAAAATTAGAAAAACTTAGGTGCTGATGTTGCCTGGACTCACCTCCTCTCTTTGTCTCTGTCTCCTGGTTATTTTATTTTCTGTAAAAACTTCTGGCACATCCAATCTTCATATTGAAATATTGAATATATTTGTTCACATTGGTCTAACCCAAAAGTCAGTGCTACAAATTTCTTGCATAGAACAGCCTCCAATGAGTGCCTTGCTTTTGGTTTTTCCCCTCTCTTGCTTCCCATGCCAGGCCAGTGACACTTCCAGAGCCTCTCAGCCTCTCCTCTCCAGCTGATTCCCACTGATCTTCCTGTTCCCACATGGTCCCAAACCTCACCTCCAGGGCAAAACCCCTCCCTGGGATCCCTGACCCCACTGAATGGTTTGGTTAAAGAAATATCTGCAGTTTCCCAAAAGAATAAAATGGTCACCAAACGGGAACTTTGGCAAGGAGCCCAAGGTGTCACCTCCCTTGGTGTGAGCAGCAGGCACCTCATACAGGGATAAGAATTTCCCAGATTTTCCTAAAGAGGGTTCCTTTTCTCAGAGGAGAATTTGGGCTTTTTTTGGTTGTTCATACACAATCTCTCACTGCTTTGCCAAATCCTCTTAGAAAAATGTGTCCAAATTATAGAATTGTATCTGTGTCTTGGAATCATGGTGAGACGTATAGATAATATTGGATTGCCCCACAGCACATCACTGAAAGTTAAAAAAAATAAAAGGGAAAAAAGAAAGAAAACTTGGAGGAGAAAAGGAAAAGGGGGAAAGTGAAGAATTTTCTTAATTTTGTCTGTGTGATGGATGTGCTGGAGGTAATCCCTGTCTTTGTATTATTAATTGGAGATAAAGAATAACAGCAATGTGTAATGAAAACACCATTTTTTTTCACTTATGCATGGGTTTGAAGCTCTAATTCCTGTGCTCTTTCTAGCACCCTGATGAGCACCTTGCTTCTAATGGCACGGATAATGAGACATTTAAGACTTGTGGCTTTTTGATAACAGACCAGAACTCATTTGTCCCTTCCATGGTGGATCCTGTAATCATCTCTGCAGGCAGCCAGCACAGCTCCAAGGAGTGCAAGCAGGGAGAGATAATTCACTTATCAAATCTCACTTGTAACAGAAGAAAATCCGTCCTGACATCTTAAAAAAAAACCCAACAAAAAACAACCAAAGTATTTTCTATTTTGTTTACACAATGAATCCTGTTCAGGCTGAAATGATTTCAGGCTGTTAGGCTCGCTCTGATTTGAAAGCCTTCCCCACCAAGCTGCCTTAAAACACCATCATTTTGTGCCACTGTGTTCAAGTGCATTCTTTTGTGGCAGAGTGCTTGTTTGTGTCAGTTTGGCTTTTTTCATGACAAGAAAGGTTTCAAGGATAGAGCTGGAGCTTCTTTCCCCTGCTTTGTGCCAAGAAAGGTTTCAAGGATAGAGCTGGAGCTTCTTTCCCCTGCTTTGTGCCCACATTGCTGTCTGACCCCTGTTGTCAGGATGTGCAGGTGACTTCTAAAAGTTCAGCAAAGATGTTTCAAGAGGCCTGAGGGACCGTCCCTCTGTCATCCTCTCTCGATGAGCACATCCCATGCGGTTTTTAGGTGTGTTTGAGCTCTCAGGATGGCATCCTGTTGAAAATCATAAAAATTGTAAGCAACTGTAAAAAGTGAAAGCATCCTGGTAAAAATTCCTGCCCGGCCTTACACCAAGGCTGCTAAATGTAAAATCCTGCAGGGATTATCAGTGGATCCCTCCCCTCTTCCTTGGATTTAACATCACTTCTGGAGGCTCAGGAGAACGTTTGTGAAGGACAAGAGAAGCTCTGGCTGCCTCCTGTGGATCCCTGGATCCAAGGCCAGGTTGGACAGCTCTAGGAGCAGCCTGGGATAGTGGAAGGTGTCCCTGCCCATGATCTTAAGGTCCCTTCCAACCCAAACCATTCCATGTGCCTGTGCCAAGGATTTCTGGAGATGCAGCACTCTCTCCACTTGCAACTAAACAGAGCATTTTTTGCTATTAATTTATGCTATTAAATTCCCTATAAATCAATTTGACATCAGCAAGGACTCTGATAAAAGGTGGAATTTTCAGCATTCACGTCTCTACTTTTCATACCAGGAATGTGAACTTTAGCTTGGCTGCTCAGTTTTATTTTAGATGACACCAGGCTGTGCAGTTTTATGATATCCTTTCTTTATGACACATGAAGAAGACCAGAAGACATGGGTTTGGTTCCGGTGTTCGTTCCAGCTTGGCTTTCATCTCCGATGTATCCGTAAAGTCCGGATGGCTTTTTTTTGGATGACTCACCTCGGATCTGAAGGAGCAAATGATGATCTCTCCCAGCCCTTACTGAGCAGGAATCTTTAATGATGACACTTCTTTTTCCTCGAGGCTTCCGCAGGTATTTGAATTAGAAAAAGCCACAAGGAAATTTAAACAGTTTTAAGGTTTAAACAGAGTCAAGTATAAATTACTTCCTCTAGTAAGAATAAGATGCAGAAGGAAGAAAAAGCCTTAAAAAAAATGTTTAAGTGAGACACTGTGTTAGCAGAGTGATTGCTCTGGTAGCTGACCCTGCAGCTAAGCCACCTCTATCCTTTAGCTCCCAGGTGCTAAGTGGGGAATTTGGGGAATTTTGGGGAATTTTTGAGTGCTGTAGGGATCCTGCTGCCATGGACATGGGTGGGAGCCCAGCTCCCCACACCAGACTAATGGATGTTGAGGTAACATCAACAAATAAGGTAAATTTTTTGTAAAATGGAGAAGTTTTCTTTTTTTCCTAGCAGTATGTGTGTTCTGCAGTGCTGTTTGTTGGTGTTTTCAGGGAAGCACTGGAGCTTCCTGCAGGCTCCAGAGGAGTTCACTGTGAGGCTCAGAGGGGACAGGGGACATGGTCAGTGCAGAGCAAGCAGGGCTTGGAGCAGAACAAGGGAGGCCAGAAGTGCTGACACACATTTGAGATTTGTCAGCATGTGAACAGTGACTAAAATATGCAACTTTCCTGACAAAAACCGGGGATGAGGCCAGGGCCAGTGGTCTAAAGTCATTCCAGCTCTGCCTGGTGTCACTCTTGGTGTCAATCATAGAATGCCTGAAGTTGGAAAAGCTCTCGAAGATCATCGAGTCCAACCGTTCCCCCTGCACTTCCAAGGTCACCCCTAACCCACATCCCCAAGTGCCACATCCACAAGATTTCTGAACATTTCCAGGGGTGGGGATAGTGCTACTTTCCCAGGCAGCCTGTTCCAATTCTTGAAAACTCTTTTGGTGAAGGATTTTTCCCAATATCCCCCCTGAGCCTGCCCTGGCCCAGCCTGAGCCCGTTCCCTCTCCTCCTGTCCCTGTTCCCTGCGAGCAGATCCCAAATCCCCCCGGCTGTCCCCTCCTGCTCTCCTGGGACTTGTGCAGAGCCAGAAATTCCCCCTGAGCCTCCTTTGCTCCAGCCTGAGCCCCTTCCCAGCTCCCTCAGGAATTCTCCAGCCCCTTCCCAGCTCCCTCAGGAATTCTCCAGCCCCTTCCCAGCTCCCTCAGGAATTCTCCAGCCCCTTCCCAGCTCCTTTCCCTTCCCTGGACGTGCTCCAGCCCCTCAATGTCCTTGTCACATCTGGTTTGTCATCAGCGTCCCCCAGCCTGGCAAAGACCTGAAACCAGCATTTTCCACGGTTTTCACGTCAGTCCCAAGTTCTGCACAAAACCTGAGCTGGCTCCGTGTGGGGCTGTCCTGGGCCTGCCAAACATTCCCGGGCCGCAGTTCCTCAGCAGCACCCTCACCTTTGCCATCGATCTGGGCTTCAGCAGCTGATTTACAAGTACATCTTTTCTGAACCATTATCTGAGGCAGCTGCCAGTTGGCCCGAGGCAGGATCCAGGCACTCGAGACTGGGGGAATCGGTTCCAGCTGCACTCCGTAATTAGGAAAACCCTGGGCTGCAGCCGGATGTCCAGATGCCTTGCCAAGGAGAGCAGCATTTGGTTCAACAAACAGGATTTGTGAGGGGAGAAAATGAAAAAGAGTGAAGATGTCATAGGACAGAGGTCATGGGCCAGCAGTTGCTCCTCTGCTCCTCACGGCATCTCCCATTTTTAATCTGGAGTGGTGGGAAGGGAAGATCTGGAGAGGTTAAACCGACCCTCGGGATTTCAGCTGGAAGAGAGATAAGTTTCTCCTTTTCCCCACAGAGATGGAAAGTACTTGAAATGCCATTTCTTTCATGCTTTCGCACCAGGGAAAAAGTGAACTTTGCATTTTGTTGTGTAGCAAGGGTTCCAGGGCGATGTGTTTTGTCAGCAGTGAGAATTTGAATGCTCAGCGTGTGACACATCTCAGCTAAAGCCTTGTGCTCCCCGTAGTGCCTTCATTGCAAACACAGATTCAAGCTCTTTTTAAAGGTTTGCTGGTTTCTTTTGCTTGTTCTCTTAACATGAATTAACAAATGTGAAGTTTCCAATGACAGATTTAATAATATCATGATAAATGCCAGTGCTTTTGCCACCAATGCCATTTAATCTGTCTCAGCAAATACATTGCCAAAAGTTTGAGTGTTTTCCAGCTGTAGGATTCCTATAGCAATATGAGAATGTCCTTGCACGAGACAGGGTACAAACAGCAATGCAAAACTCCACTGTGGATGATGTAGCAAAGAAAAGAGTTATATCTTCTTCTTCTTCCCTTGATTCTTCCTGCCTCTCCTGCTCTAGAAACAGCTACTTTTTAAGGTTAGACAGGCAAGAATTTACCAATCTATTCCAAGGGATCTGTGGGATATTGGAAGGTTCCACCTACAGATTATTGCTAATCTCGGGAGGTTACCTGGATAAGAATAATTTACTTATTATGTGCAATCCACAGAGTGGACTTTGACAACTTGTTCTTCTTTGACCCTGTATCCCTCAGTTTTTCTCTAATGCTGGAAATGCATTTGAATGAAATTCATGGAGGAATGAACCTGTTGGATCTGATTTATCCCTGGCCTGCCTCTGGATTTCCTTGCGCACCAGTTGACGGTCAGAAGTTGATCTCCTGTTGTAGTTTCCTCCTTGATCTAACTGTGGGGTTCTTACTGCAAAGCATTTCAGAAAAATATTGATAACTTAGTGGAAGTTGTTGCTTTAATTACATAGGGTTTTTTTATCAAATTTTTATTAATATCTTAATCCAAGAATTTCTTCTTTACCCCTCTCTGCAGGTTATTCCTTATTTAGTAATTTTAAAAAATAAGTAAGAGCACAGGTGGCTGCTCTTCACCATGAAGGTGCCCACGTGTAATTCACCACAGCACTGATACACTGAAAATAACCTTTCCATGAGGCTTCCCCAGCAGCAGAGGAGGATTCTGTCCTTTGATGCTCCTCACCGTGCACCACGACAGGGCGAGGAGCTGCCTCCAAGGGTGTCTCGCCCATGTTCGGTGCCAGCAGTTTCCCGTGCTACACCAGGTTCCCTGCCTTGCACTGACTGCAGCCCAGCATTATTCCTTTGCCAAGAACCACAGAGTGGGCCCTCTGCACTGGCTGTTTTCTGGATTCTGGTTTTTCCCCACTCTGTGGCTAAGGAGTCCAGCTGTTTGCTCCGTGGCTCTGGACTCTCTGTTGCTCAATGACAAAAACAAACATCTTCCTTCATGCCTGCCAGGGATGTACATGGTGGCATTGGCACCTCGGAGTTATGCTAGGGAAGCATTAAAGTATATTTTAGTGTACCTTATTAAAACAAAAAGCTCATCAAACACCCTCTAAATGTCGTGGTGGGACTAAAGATTTCTTGCGATATCTTCCTCCTCTTCCCCTCCACCCAACGAGATGAAATCTGTTGTGGTGGGCATGGTTTAATAAATTCCTAAAGTAGAGCTGATTTATATTCCTTTGTTAATATAATGTAACACATAAACTGAAATTCTGCTTAGCAAAAAATTTTCTCCTGTGGCAGCCTGCCTGGGTGGAAGAAGAATAATACAAAAGGTCTTACCAGTGATGTGACATGTTGCTGTAAAACAACAGCCAGGAACATCAAGAGATTTCAGTCCAAGTGGAGAATTTCTGAAAATTAATTTTGGATGCTTAATACAAACTAGAAAGTAACATAATTTCTGGCAAAGCAGCTGACAGCAGACGTAATGCATCAGTGCAATAGCCCAGACTGTGTTAAATGGAAATTAGCTCCATGTAAAAAGCTGCAGGGACAGAACAGTGCTCGCACAAAACAACCCGTGACAAAAGCTGAGGTTGAGGTGCTGGTGGAACAGTTCTCACTGAACTGGGAATGTTGTGATGGAACAGAATTTGTGGATGTGATTTGGAATCACTGCAGCTCTTTAACTGTGAAGGTGACTCAGTGGCAGTGGGCTGTCTGTGCTCCCCGTTCTGCAGAGAGCACAAAATGGGGCGTTTGTAGAAATCCACATTTCCCAGCTTCTCCAGTCCCTCCATAGTCGTGCCTGAAGCCATGGAAATCAAAAGCAGAGACAGTGAAGCTTTGGATGGGCCCTGGACACAGTGTGGGACTGCCCAAATCCTGGCAGCAGGATCCCAGGGGTGTTCTGAGAGCCTCCTCTGTGGAGGAGAAACAGATCCCAGGGCAATCAGATCATTTCCAGGACTCTTTCCCTCCTGCTGCACTCCATTTAAAAGCACATTTTCTAACTCATCTCCTCCAGAACACTGACAATAACATTCCTTTCTCTGTGTTTTTCCCCAGGGGTGACACAAAAGCACTGGGGCCCTGATGGTCAGAGGACATGCATGGGCCTTCAGCGGGAGAGTGGTGTGCAGGGAAAATTGAGCCCTACCAAGGTAAAATAAATAAATTGTGTTTGGGGAGCAGTCAGCAGAATGCAGGAGGGTTTAAAAAACAATCACAGATTGCTGAGCAGTATGTTTGGACTTGGTTTTGTTTAGCTAAGCTTAGCTTAGGCAGCAGAAAAGCCAAATAAAATGATGGTTAAGTGTTGGTGAGGGGAAAAAAATTGCATTGCTGGGGAAAAGAAGTTGTAAGAAACTCCCCGTGAGACTAAATCAAGAAATATCCCAAATATCAGTACACTCTGCCTGATATGTTCTCAGGATAAAGCCTGAGGTTTTCAGCTCAACACAATTACTTTGGATGTGTGTGTGTGTATTTTTTTCACAAGATGCAGCGAAGCTTGAAAGCTCCAAACAAGCACAGGATCAGCTGGGCAAACCTGAAAGATCTATTTCTTTTCTAAAGATTGGGAGGAGGAAATAATACATATTTTCAACAGAAAAAGGGAAAAGTAAATAATTTAAAATATTGGTGCATGAGTTTGTAGCTAATCAGGAGTGTTTCTGACATGCCTTTGGACTCATGCAGGATGTCTCCATCTGTGCAGCCCTCAACAGAAGAAATAAATGTCAAATTAACTACTGGAGCATGAGAGATGTATCCAAAATAAAGTCTCTCAAGGAACATTCTTCTTTGGTGCCCTGTAGAAATCTGGGGGAAGTTGAGAGTTTTGGAAGGCATGCAAAGGTCTTAAACCTGGAGGTAGAAGTAAATGAAGTGAAGAAAATATGAGGCAAATGTTGTTACAAACCATGAAAGAAACAGAGGAGGAAGAAAATGCTTTCCCTGAGGCTGTGAAATTATTGAATTGTCCAAACCACAGGCAGCTGGTTTAAAGAGTTGATAAAATTTATCTGGCATTTCACCTCGTTAATAAACTCTTGATCTACCTCTGCCCATTTGGGTTCCCAAGAGGCTCCTTCCCAAGAGATAGAAAGGAACTGTTTCTGGTGATGTTTTCCTGCACAGAGGAGGAACACAGGGATGGTTTCATAGGGGCTCAGAATCACGGAGTGATTTGAGTTGGAAGGGTCCTTAAAGATCATCTCCCCATGGGCTTTGTTGCGGTTTCACCCCTGCCCTGGGAAGGGTGACTGTGGCACCAGGGAGGTCATAGCACTGTCAGCCTCACAGTCCTCCTGGAGGAAGGACAATATCGTGTTTTTTGAAGCCCTTGTTGAGTCCTGGAGTTGAATATCCATTGATAGAGACACTCAGCTAGGACTGGGGTGAATTCCCAACAAGCAGGAGTCAGTGGCACCTAAACACAGAATGGGCTAATCCTCAGATTCTGCATGTCAGTTCAGTGTTGTGCTTGTTTTGGTTTTTCTCTATGAGGATCAAGAGATGTGGGAACACAGGGCAGGAGGAATATAATCAGTCAATTTACAGCAGCAATGAGATTGGGCCAGATGCTTTATTGCACAGGACTTATGGGCCCAGCAGGGTAGATAATAATAGCAGGAGCCTTTAAACTCAGGTCTACTCTTTGTCAGAGAGCTGGAACATAAAAGCACCTCCTTTGTCACCTCAAGGGAGGTAAGGTGTGGTCTGTCAAGATGAATGTTTCCTGTCATGGATGGAAAAATTAATCTGGGCCACTGTCAGTCTCTGGCCACTGTCAATCAATCTTGTACATATGTGTTTGTACATCACTGACAGGTGTCACCAAGGAATCATAACAAAGAGGGAATTAATTAATTAAAATAATACCCAGAGCCTTTGTGAGTAACTGCATCACTTTTTTGGGGAGTTTTTCATGCCTACAACCAGTGAGGTTGTAAAGCTGTCATGTCCCTGGTGCACACATGTCCTTTGCAGCATGTGACGTCACAGGCCAGTGATCCATATACTTAAATGCATTTTAAAGTCCAGCAGGTCATCATGAAAGAGGAGTTTATAGTCTGAAAATGGCAACTGTCTTTGCCATGTCCACTTTTAAACACCCACCAATCCCATCCGTGGGGATGAGTTAAATACTCAAAATAATACTATGGAATAAAAGTTTTAAATTTTAATATTTTTTCCTTTACCAGAGTCATAAAGTTTTCATTGAAGCCTCCTAGACAATTCAGAGCTGATTTCAAGAGTGTGCATTTTTAAATGACAAAAAAGTTATTATAAATAGAAAGTTAACAAGAGATCTTGAGCAAAACTGTCTGCTGTGATAGATGGTGGATGAGAAACAGTTGCACACAGGATGATGGAGTATGGTGATAACGGGGAATCTTTTCATCTGCAGGAATCTCTGCCTTCCCAAAACACAGCATTGATTTCACCAGTAATCATTGCAGTGATTGATGAGGATAAATCCAGAGGAAACCAGCCCTCTCTGCCTATGCAGGCCCTGATCCCCCAGCCCAGAGCTTGTCTCACAAAGCCATCATTGCCTACCCACGGCTCAGCCATCGTTTGCAGAACATTTTTGGTGCTTCCCAGCCGATTAGAGATCCAGGCATCCCCAGAAGACACCATGTCACCAACGGACTCTCCCAGTCCAAGGCACTGTCCAAGGCAGCAGAAAGGCTTTGCCTCCATCACTGTCACAGCCAGGCGTGTCCCTGTGGGCTCTGGGGACCTGGCACATGGCACTGGGGCTGGCCAAGAGCCCAACACCGTGTCCCCCATATCCGGCAAAGTCCCTGCTGTCCTCGAGCGCTGGCCTCCCCCAGCCAACTCAAACCAACCTCCTTCATTAGGTGAAGAACCCCAAAAGCAGCTTTTTGACCCTGGAATCAAGGAGGATGGCGTGGGTCTTCAAAGCAGTGATGGGAAGGAGAAAATGCCACCTTCATTCACCTCCCGTGTCCAGCTCCAGGTGTCTCAGCCGTGTCCAAACACCATCTATTATTTAGACAAGTCGCTCAATGTGTGCATTGACCAACCTCGAGTTAAATGCCAAAAAATTTATAGATCCACGTTGTCCTTGAGCCTGAAGTGCAGTTTGTCCGGATTAACAGCAGATGGAGTAGATGGCATAGCTAATGGAGAGCCCATGGAGGAGAGAGCTCCAAGGAAGCTCCCTGGAGCAAACGGGGCTTGGCTCAGATCACACCTGAGCACAGACTTCACGGGAAATAAGGTCATTAGGGAGGAGAAAACAAAGGAAGAACATTTGGGCAGTAAATACCCTTTGCAAAGTGTCTTTGCCTCAGGAGTTCCAGCATTTGTGGAGATTCCCAGAGGACCTCACAAGGCAGCAGCCACAGAGGAAGAGGATGAGCAGCCTGGCAGCCACCACAGTGTGTTTTCCCTCCAAATCCCCAAATCGAGCAATGAGGCAGGTAAGCCATTTCCCTAAACCTCAGGCTGGTGGAGCAGAGGTTCAGGCTGGAGCAGCCCCACCACAGTAGTTCTGTGAGAGCAGATAACAGCAATCCTTGCTTCTGCAGAGGCTCAGGGAGTTAGAGCACAACCCAGAGGTTTCCAGCTCCAGCACTGCCATGAATATTTGCCATGCTAGTGATGCGTGCTGCTCATCAGCTGGGAGAGAAAAATCCCCCTGTGTTTTCTGCATTAAACCTCTTTTTTTAACCGTTCATAACAGTATTTTTTTATTATTCTCCCAGCAACCTGCAAGTGCTTATCCCCTGAAAATAATTAGGTTTATCTTTGAATAAGGACTGAATTTCAAGGTATGAAATTAAGAAGGAGATGACTGCATTGAGCTTGGTTTTGTGCTCCTTGCAATTAAAAATGATCTTGTTTTCAGCTTTTATTTAGAAGGCTACAGTAATAAGCCCAGGCTTTTATACCTAATGGAACCAGGTAAAAGGTTTGCAAATCTTGAACACATTTGTTTCCAACCTTTCCAATAATTTTACAGACATAAAATGTTCTTTGCAGTGTTGCTCCTGGGGGAGGGAGAGGGAGCCCTGGGGATTGCCTCCTGCCAGAGTGGTGCAGCGCCTGCTGCACTGGGATTTTCCAGCACACTTGGATAACCACAGCTGAGTTTATTGCCTTTCCATCCAAGGTGGATGGGAAGATTGTCGATGAGTGGAGTCTGTTTTTTACCAAAAGCACAAAGATTAAACTTACCCCCTCTGTATCCTGCAGCCTTGGGCTACATTTAATTGCAATTATCCTGTTCTTATATGGCCCTTTTGATCTAAGGGTCAGTGCATGAACATGAGCCACTTCCTAAGGTTCCTTTGTACCTCCATCCCCGCAGAGTGCGAGTGGAAGGAAACAGAAAGATGAGAAGCCTCATGCTGCCTCCAGGGCTGGGCAAGGTGCAAACTCCTTGCAGTGTCTGCTGCTCTCCCTTTCCCATGCCTGAAATCAATGGAATTGCTCCTGCAGGGGCAGAGCCTGAGATAAAATATTCCTCTGTTTTCCTAAGCATAATCCAGGCTGTGTGGTGTTGGAGGGGAGAAGGCACAGTAGGGAGCAGGAGAGGGAAGATGCCAACCAGTGCTAAGGGGTTTGGGATAGAATTATAAAGGGATGGCACCAGCAAATGAAACATTTCATTGCATACATCCCGATTTTAAATATCAGGGAACATCACTTCATGGGGAGCACTATTATTGCAGGCTTTGTTCAACACCATCTTAGGTTTCTCTGTGACAAGCCAGATTTAAAACTGAGCTTTCCCTGGGCTTAGTGATGCCATGGTGGCATGGAAGAACCACTTTTACTAGAAATAATTAGAAAGTGAATTGGGAGGCTGCTCTTAGTTCCATAGTTCTATTGGAAGGAGGAAATCGGTGAAGTAAGGAGCTGAGAAGTACTGGTTTGTGATAAAGGACTTCCACCATTTGTGTACACAAGACTATAGGTGTAAATAAACATGGGAAGTGTTACCTTTTTAACTGCTTCCACCTTTTGTGTGGGCCATAATGTAGAAGGTAAAGATACACATTTCTCTTGCTGAGACCCTTTGTAATGTGTAAGGAGATGTTTATCAGCTTACTACAACTTTCCTGTGTGAAATTTGTATAAGCAACCAGAATAATGCTCCAAAGCCACAGCCTTTCTCAGCAGGATCATCCAAGTAATGAGCCATTAAATGGGACAAATCGCAGAAACCTGGTAAAATGCATGGGACATCCACACTGGTCCTTAAAAGGAGAGGGAATGGTGTGATTTTAACCTGTGAGAAATGAAAAAACTGAGTCCTTTTTACTTCTGGAATGGGTGAAGTGAGGAGAAGTATTGCTATGAGATTATCAATCACAAAATCATTGAAGTTTGAAAAGATCTTTAAGATCATCCAGTCAAACCAGCCCCCAGCACTGCCAAGGCCACCAGTGACCCATGTACCCAAGTGCCACATCCAAAGGGCCTTTAAATCCCTCTAGGACTGGACAACCCTTTTGGAGAAGAACTTTTATCCCATTCTAGATTCCCAGTTCTTTTGGGTATTTTCTCCTCTGCTGTTTACTAATTCAAACCCGTTCCCATTAAGCTTTGCTCTGCTCCATGTTTATGCAATGAAATGTTTGTGAAATGAAGTGTTTAGAAAGAAGGGAGAAGCAGCAAAGAAGGGACAATGAACAAGTTTTGCCACAGTGTTCGTGCTTTAACAGTTATCTTATGGATGAGGTAACTGCAGAGAGCACTTTGTCCATTACATTTCTGATGACCCAGAAAGTTGGAGTTTATATTGGTTTGCAGCTGTAGGCAAGAGCTTCCTGCCAGCAGAAATACAAGTGGTAATAACATCACTATGCTGAAAAAAAAAAAAAAAGAAAAGAAAAATTACTTTCAAGGCTACACTTCTCTGTGTGGAATCTGTAAATGCCTTTTCCAGGATGTATAGGTTGCTTTATTAGGATCCGAGTTGGAATGAACACCCAAATACTTCTCTGCTTTACAGGTGCTGGGTTTGCTGTTTCCTATAGGCCCAGTTGAGTCATGGCCTCTTTGGAGTGTCTTTTTCCTAATCTTTTGTGTGACTTCACTGCAGCCATGATGACTCTTACTTACTGTATTACTCATATTATTTCACATCCAAATCCAACTGTTCAAGAGTTGGCTTTACATGGACCTGGATAACTTAATCTAAGGCCCTTCTTTCAGCAAGAGGCTGGGCCAGGTAATTTCCAGAGTTATATATTTCCACCATGTGCCACATATGAAAAGGATGCTTTGGGATTATTAATGAAATGTAAATCTTGGGCTCTGCTCGTGGATGGGAATTACACTTGGAAATCCAAATCTCTGGGACTCAGAGTTCAAAGCCATGGTTCATGCTAGAGCATCCCAAGGATGGAATATGATATTTCCCCACTGTGGACTGTATCTTCTATTGGCTCCACTGCTTTGGGTCTTTACTTCCATTATCTGGCAAGAAATTGGATTGTAAGTGCTGGAAAATCCATGTTATACATGAAGTCAGACTTGAACCGTGGGAGGACCGAGCTGTAGGACAGAGCTGTGTTTATTTTTAGTGAGTGGCCAACATTTCCATCCCTTGGGCAGCTGCAGGAATGTGTGAAGGGTCCCACTGGGGGCCACATGAGGCACCCACCTCAGAGATATGGCCAAGGGCCAGCCCAGGCCAAGCTCCACGAGGTCCCTGTCACAGGTGATCGATGTGCATCACCCTGCCTTTGGTCACGGCTTTTAACAAGCTGTCAGAACTTGCTAACGCTGCTTTTCAGGCAATGCTGCAATTTCCTTTCTTGTCTGCAGCTGATGTCTCATAAATACAAGGTAAGTTAGAAATTAAAAGATTAGTCTTGCTTCTGCTGAAGACAGGAACATTTTTAATCTTAATTTCTCACCTACCTTTCATGAAGAATATATTCCCCATGAATATCTAGTTCTCCATCCATCTTTCACTATCTATTACCTACTGGGCTCTAGGCTGAATCATTAAAAAGGAGAAAAAGAAGAAAATGGGACAATTTAAAATTATTTTTGACCTCTTGATGAAACAATATCATCACTTTTCTAGGGAAGGTTATAAATGCCAACATCTAAATTTATCCATTTGAGCTTAGATAACAATAAACTTTGTCATGCCTGAGAGCCTTCACACATCTCAGCTGTTTTCTAAACGAAAATATTTCCTGCTCACCTCTACACTTTTATTCATGTTTTGTTGTTATACCCAAAACTGATGTGGAGAGATATTAAGGAATAACAGCTGAGGTGGAGAGTGAATCCAGTCTGGATGGTGGGTGCTGGATTCCACTGCCCTGAGATGAGGGGCAGATGTGCAAGGAGGGCGGGAGGAGATGACAAAAGGGGAAATTGTGAATCACTTTCCCATGAAAGCCACCCAAAATTAGGGACATCAGGGTTATAGAATAATCATCAGCCATAGTGTGGCCATAAGACCAGGCCAGTGATAATCCCTTCATCCTGGGGTCAGTCTTGGACAAGAGAGACATTGAGGGGCTGGAGTGTGTCCAGGGAAGGGAACGGAGCTGGGAAAGGGGCTCAGCCTGGAGAAAAGGAGGCTCAGGGGGAATTTCTGGCTCTGCACAACTCCCTGCCAGGAGGGGACAGCTGGGGGGATTTGGGATCTTATCCCAGGGAACAGAGACAGGAGGAGAGGGAGAGGCCTCAGGCTGGGCCAGGGGTGACGTACTTTGGGTGTTGGGGAAAATTCCTTCATGGAAAGGTTTGTCCAGCCATGGCACAGCTGCCCAGGGCAGTGGTAGAGTCCCCAGTCCTTACAGGGTTTCAAAAGCCATGTGCATGTGGCACTTGGGGACATGGGTCAGTGGTGGCCTTGGCAGTGCTGGAAGAACGGTTGGGCCCAAGAAATGCAAAGGTCTTTTCCAGCTTGACGGATTCCACAGTTCCGTGCTGGAGTCAGCAGCGGGAGGTGATGACGCACAATGGCGTGGCTGTGATGAACGTGCTCAGCAGTGCCTGAACCCTGGGAGATGTCCTGGGGTGTCCAGGGAAGCACTCCCAACATTCCTTTCTCAGAGCTCACGGATGAAAAGCTTGGGAGAGGAAGGACAGCAGTGAACAGGACACATCAGAGGCTCAGTAATGTAGCTGCTTGTACCTTTTCCCAAAGAGCGTGGCAGGTGACTTGAAAGCGTAATTTGCTTAATTAAAACAACCCAAGGCAGCGAGTGGAGGAAACTGAGATGGGATCTGGGCTTTGGGTGTGTTGAATGGCCCCAGATGATTACAGACTTATTTTTCCTTCTTGAACCTATTTATTGACAAGTGCTGGAGTTAGCAGCACGTTCTTAATGGGTAAATAACTAGATTTCATTTTTTTTAACATTTATTTTAATTTTTTGATGCATGTATGTATATTCCTACCCATACTGGAGTAAAATCAGAACAGCGGGTGCTGTGGGACTTTGATAAGATGCTACCTCCAAAGCAAAAATATATTTTTGTTTTAAATACACACTGAAGTGCTCCAGATATTTGAGACATTTATGTATCAAGAAAATCTTGTGGGTCACCCTTAAACTAATATATCAGCCTGGTAATCAGAACGGGCTAACCAGGAAATCTGAAGGCTATAAGTAATATTTACTTTCCTTAATTAAGTAGTATTTGAAATGCTATGATGAAGGAATGTGGCCCATCTGGTGTTCTCACCTCATCTTCTGTTTATGGGAAAGTGACCATGCAAAGCCAGAGTGCAAGATTTGTATGTGTGTAAACATATATATATATATATACATGAACAAGATATAATTAGAGGAAAGCAGTTCCTGACAATATGGAATTTATTGTATAGAAACTTGAGCAGCTCCAGCTGATGCTAATTAACTCTCCACCCTGCAAATGTGTGCAGCAGAATTGGTGGTGAAGACAGGAGGAATATGAAATATGGCACAGGAGATTTTACTTTAGCTTGCACCTGCTAAGCACAAGGAGCCAAATCTTCAGCTGATGTCAACCAACTGAAATCTCTGCCTGCAGAGGAGTGACACTGATTTACACCAGCCAGGAATCTGAATTGGCATTATGGACACAGCAGCTGGTGCTGACTTGTTAAGAACAAAGGACCACATGCCAAAAAGCCCATTAAAAAGAGCTCCTTTGATGTCTCACTTCATCTGGGATAAATTTAAAATGGAGGAGGCTGTCAATTTTCCTTAGTCTAGACATTCTGTGTCATTGGGTCTGGGTTACTCTGATGTGTGACCTTCATGTGCTGCATCCCCAGAAAATGAGGATTCAATCATTTCAGGTGTTGAAAACTCAAGTGAGGAACTGGCAATCCTGTTACAGGTGACTCTGGAAGATGCTGCCAGCCTTTGAGACAGACCCCACCCTGTGCGATGGGCCAGAGCAGTTGCCTCTCTTTATCTTGGAGTTTTTTAATTCCTTTGTAGAAGGAAGGAGATGCCTCTTCTTTCCTGGAGGGTCCTTTTGCATTTTTGGGGTACCAGCTCTTCAGCTCTGCTCTCTGTCTCTGCTGCCTTCGCCATCATCTGGTGGGACAAAGGGTGTAGGAGAAGGAAGGGATCAGCAGGAGGGGTATTCTTTGATATTCCACTCCTTTAAACTATTTATTTATTAAATCAGAAGGCAGATGTGGTGACCTTCTGTCCCGCCATATGGAGACAAGGCTACCCCTGGAGACTGTGGGCAATGATGTCAGCAAGGAAGAAAGGCGATGCTCAGGGCTGTGTGAGCCAAAGTTGGATTTCAGTGACAGCATTGTAATGTCACTGTGGCCCTGGCTGAGATCATTTTCCTGATCTGATTCCTCATCCTGATCTAGAACCAATCTTTCTTTATCAATTTCTCTGTGGTTTAAGACAACTAGCAGACAGGCATGGTTGAATTTTCTTGGGGTTTGCTCGTTTCTTTGGAGTTTTCTTGTAGATGTTTTTGTTTGATTTTGTGTGTTTAAGGGCATGATCATAAAATAATTTGACTGGAGTTGAAGTTTCCTTCAGGAAATGCCTTTTGAGGATTAAAGGCTCAGTTTTCTGTTATGGGACATAGCAATGAAGCTGTTGGGTAGAAAGGCCATTGTTTCTCTTGAAGACAGAAGGATGTCTGCCCTGTTCCTGATGATACAGAACACATTTTCATGAGTGAAACTTATAAATTAGACTTTCCCAAAGATGTTTGTGTTGTCTGAAGATCCAAGTTAAAGTTCAGCATATGAAAACTGGGGGTTTGATTCTTCCACTCTTTTCCATTTTGGATTCCATGATCTAAAGGTCTTTTCCAGCCTACACCATTCTATGATTCTGTGATTCGGTGACATTTCTATCTTGAGCTGTCACAGTTGGTAAGAATGTGAGACAATTTGAAGTGAAAGACTGGAGGGCACAAGTCACTCGTTAGCACTCCGGGCAAGCAGAGGTGGCAATACCAGAATCATTAAAATAATGATTAAAAGAGATGGGCTCTGTGGATTCAGTGACTGCATTATGCCACTGGAGTAAAGAGCCTCATTTTCCCCTAATTCACACTTGGTTTAAACTAGGAACGACTCTTGTGCAGTCTGAAATGAATACTTGGCTCAGCCTGGCTGCGGTAAATTATCAGAAAGCGCTGAACTAGGTGCCTTGGACATGATGAGAATTCCAAGTGGTCCATGCCTTTTTTACCCTGCAAATCACCATTTAAGTGTTCTGAATCATCCTGAACATTTTTTTTTTTTCCCAAGTCACACTGCATCAGATTACTCCTTGAGTCACTACAATAGCTTCTAGCATGACATCCTGGAAATGCAAACATGGATTTCTAACTCGGAGGTTTTGGGTCTGTGGCTGTTACAGGGAATATCTCAAAAGTACAACAGTAAATATTCTTTCCTTTCATCCTCTCCCAGCTCATAGGAGGGAAAAGGAAAAAATGTTAGTAAAATATACAAACACTGTAGTCGAGCAGCTGGATATTGGGAGCTCACTGGTGCGAGCAGTCACCTCAAATCGTGTGGGTGGGTTGGTTATTAGATGCCCACTAAAATATTCTGCTGCAATTATACCCTCTCATGATTCTGAGTGCAAGGTGATGTCCTGCAGGTGCCAGGCAGGAATGTTTCCTTCTCACAGAATCACAGGATCATTAAGGTTGGAAAAAGCTCTCCAAGATCACCAAGTCCAGCACCACCACATCAGCTAAACCATATCACCAAGTGCCACATCTACCATGCTTTGGAACATTTCCAGGGACGCTGACTCCACCTGAGAAGCCTGTTTCTGGGATTAACCACTCTGTCAGCAAACCCAGTTTTCCCACTGCCCATCCCAAACCTGCCCTGGTGCAATTGGAGGCTGTTCCATTGCAGGGTTTTGCTGGTGCAGCCACTGCTAACCCTTCTCCCACCAAAGCTCTCCGTGGCAGCCAGACTGGGTGCAGCACCTCGGTCCCCATTCCATTCCCGGAATAAATGGTGTTCCCTTGTTTAACACCAAGGGAGAAGGTCAATTAACTATTTGCAAAGTGCTTTGAGAAAATAAGTTGGGTAGAGGCTGATTGTTAGGGGCTGGTGATTAGCTGGGCTTGGGATTGTTTGCTCTGAAGCCACTACACTAATTTTGCTCAAAGCCTTCTGTAAACAAGCTGTTTCTTGACATTTAGAAGCTTTTCCTACTTAGGACTGATTATAGGTTTGAAGCCTAACAGCTCTTAGGTACACTTTCTGTTTTAAATTATTACAACTTCCTACAGTCAAATATTAGCTTTTGCCAAAAGAAAGCCTCTTCCTTCTGAGAAATGTGGCCATGGCTGTCAACGTGGTTAAAAAAAAAAAACCAGCAACCCAAAAGAGGTAGCTAGGAAGAAGAGAAGGTTTTTGTTAGAGATAATTTTTTAATCTAGACTGTTAACTTGAGGTGTTATTGATATAGCTGAGATAATTAAGCTTTATCCCTGCCAGGCAGGGCTGTTTGAAGAAGCATTAATACAGGTGCAATGACACATTCATTGGGAGGAATGGGCTGGCTGAGCCTCTCTCTTCAAGCCAGCAAAGTTACCTTGACTTTGGATCTTGACAGCTCTGAGAATGGAGCTGAGGAGAGGGCCCAGCCCTTTTTCTCAGGATCCATTCCCAGGTTTTTATTGAGAGGTGAATCAAGACCTCGTTAAACATCTCATTTTGAACAGGGAGCGTGGGCAGGGCTACACTACCAGGAACTCAGGTAGTTTCCATGGATGTTAATGTTGAGCAGCAGCTGATGCTGCCTCTTGCAAATGAATCATTTGAGAAGCATCAGGAGGCAGTTTGGGACAAAAGTCTCATTGCTGGTCAGCAGGAATTTCAGTCAAAACATGTGAATTTCGTGGCACCCCTGGTGGACTGCAGCTCATTGACCGATTACAAGTGATGCCTTTTCCTCGGCAGCGATCTGAAAAATAAATCCTCCGTCCTATCTTGCATCCCTTGACAAACCCTGGCATAACTAATAACGCTGTCATGGCTCTCAATGTTTCCATTTCTCTGGGTTAGCAGGCTGTTGAGATGATGTGCTCTGTTTGCTCACATCTAAGATTGCATGGCTCAGCTGTGCCAACCCTTGATTCATGATAAGGGATGAGCCATCAGTCTTTGTCAGAGGCTGGAGTCTTGCTTGGGATTATGGATGGCTGTTTGAGGCACGCGTGGGTCTTTACAACTGGGCCTAAATCTTGAAGGAGGCAGAAGTTTCTTACATTTAAGGAATGTTAATTCCTGCTCCTCTCTGCTTGGGGTACTGGCAGCATCAGCTCCCAGCACGGAGGTCCAGGAGAGCTCAGCAGCTCAGGATGTGGTGCTTTTATTAAATTAAAACAAAGCCCCCAGCAGGTGGTCTGTAATGTAAAGCTACCTCCAGTGCTGGTGGCTGATCTCATTAGGGACACCCAAGGAATCAACTCTGAGTGTCCCCTCCCCAGCCACCTCTCGGGCTGACTTGGTGGTCGGGGAGGATTTCCAGCCCTGCCTCTGCTAAAATGAACTTTGGCCAGTTTCAAAGAAGCACTTTGTCACAAATCATCAGAAATCCACACTGGAACGCTGGGGAGAGTGTTATATGCAAGGATGAAAAGCTGAATTATCCTGCTGTAAAGTGAAATGGGGGAAAAAAAAGCAGTAACAATGGAACAGGGGATGTTTGCCTGGATTGTGTGTGTCTCAAGGAAAGGCAAGTTTAACCTTGCTGTTTAACTGCTGTAATGCAGGGTCACTTCCCGTTAGCAAAACCCCCTGAAGGGAGAGAGGGGGAAATGTAAAAAGATACTTTACAGTAAAACAATATACTTATTTTACTCCAAGATCAAGGATTCTTTCTTTTTTTTTTTTTTTTAAAGGACCTTTTGAAAACTTACCCTTGGTTTTACAGAATATTTTTAACTCCTCCAATATTGTACGGTTTTCACTAAGTCATAATTTAAAAACTGAGCTGTTGTCATCTTTCTTGCACAGGGCAAAAATTACTCTTCTCCAAATGTAATTATGACTTTGTTCCTTAAATTTGCTTCTATGAGCAGCTGAACTTTTACAACTACAATCTCTACTGGCTGAATTTTTAATGGAGCCATTCTGCTTGCTGTTTCTTTGAGTTTTGCTCTCCCATATCTCCCAAAGCATTACACTTGCATGTCTTTGTTCATTAGTTTTAAAGCTTTTCCTCAGCTGGGATAATAGAAAAAACATCTATTTCTGGTCATCCAGTTGCAATTCTGGCTATTCTCAGTGGGGCATATATATTTCAAGTTGGGTTGGTGGGGATTTAGATATACAATTCCAGATAGTCTTAATGAGAGTAACAGTCCTAATTCCCCACACAGAATATTAAAAACGGGTCCAGGGTGTACAGAGTGAAATGCTGTGATCTTACCTTTAAGTACCTTTGCCTTGTTCTTTTTTTTTTTTTTTTTTAATTCCTAAATATCATTTGCATCTGCGTTTGTTGAAGTAACTGAGAGCTGCTTTGAGGAGGAGGGAGCTGATTTTTGGAGCCCCTGTCTGGTTTGCTTTGCTCTGTTTTCCTGAGGATTGGCTCCACCTGGGTGCACCTTTGAAAGGGAAAGGGAAAGGTTAATTCAAGAGGGAGCTGGAAGAAAGACTTTAGCAAATTGACTCTGTTCTTATTCTGATTGCTTTCAGTGTTAGACAAGAAAAAGACACACCTTTTTTATTGCCTTAATTAACTACCACAAAAAAACCCAAAAAAACAAACCCCACCATACTGTGAATCTAATAAGGATTAAGATTTAGTTAGAATATTAGAACCAGATCCACAAAGACATTTTTCATGCAGGAAGGACGTGTCGCTTTTATTCTTGAATTTCATCAGGAATCGTGGGGATTTTCGAATTCTTTCTCAAGGCAACCTTTTATCATAAAATGTTAACAAGCACCCATCCCCTTTTTCAAATTTTAGGCCTCAAACAAAAAAATAGTTTTGTTCATGCATTTCTTTTCCTTTTCCCCTAATCCACATCTTCACAGGGATCCCCCAGGCCTTGCTGGGAGGATTCCACTGGTGGTATTTCTTTTAGCAGGGAAGTGGTGCTAGAAGGGAAGGTTTTCTCCATTTGCACAACGTGTAAGAAATTTCCTGGAGTTTAATTGTCCATTCTTGAAGGTTGCTGTACTTACACTTGGAAGCCAATATCCATGGAGAGCTAGTCTGGTAGTTAGGAGTAAATGGAGTGTGAATACTCCAGGCAGCTCTTCTTTCTTGTGCTCAGATCAATATTCTGAGTTAGAGAGGAGATGTGACTTGGAGCCTTCTCCAGCCCTCACTCTGCTCTCCACTGTTTTACCCTCCTCCCCTACAGCCCATTTTGACCCCCCTGATGATTCCTGCTGATTTTGGGGAGCCCAGCAGCAGCAGATGGTCCCTCCTGGGGACACAGCATTGGCTTGAGCAATTTGACAGTGGAGCTGTTTGGCTTCACAACACACATTTGCTGCACAGACCATTTCTAGATATGAAGGCAAATTATCTCCCACTGTGATGCTGCCATGGATGAGCAGAAACTCTTTCCTCCTTTCCTCTCCTCTTCTCTGTTTACTGCTGGCCAGTAAACTATTTTAATTTAAAGGTGATTTAATGAGATAATCTGTTTTCCATTCAGGTTCTTCCTGTGGCTTAGCTCCCCACTTTTTCCCCTCTATCCATCTGATTTCTTGGCTGCCTGAGTGAAAGGACTTTCTCCCCTGCTGCTCTGCAGTTACTCAGTGCTACCTGCTGCTTTCTTCATCTTCTCCTACCCCACTGCTCATTCCTCCCACAGCCACCCTTGGAGCCCATGACCCCATTCACCTGTCCCGGTGTTTTTCCCCCTCTCTGTGCCATATTTGTGTGACTGCAGGAATGGGATTGGTCAGGGAATGATGGAACAGGTCTTTGGATATGCATGAGCTCTGAGGGGATGCACAGAATTGAGTCTGTCCAGTTTCTTGAGAGCATTTGCATCAAAACTATTTCCATCTGAGAAAAGAGCTTGGTTGTGACAAAAGATAAGGGAAATATTTGCAATTTATGAAAAGCACAGAGAAAAATAAGTTCTGACAGAGAACAGGAAAGCTTGGATGCTATCCCAGAGTTTGGGAGCTCTGTGTGCACCTCCTTGCTTTGACCAGTTTTGTAAGGCTATGAAATTGCTTTGGATGGGGTTCATCTCAATGAATTTAATTAAGAACAAGGTTTGTTTTCTTCTGTTTGTGCTGATCTTCAGGGATCCCTCACTAGAGGATGCCCTGAGGAGCTGACTCCTTCTCACTGTATGGGCAGTTACAGAGAGGAGCTCAAGATGTTATGGTTGGAATCGATGATCTCAGAGGGCTTTGCCAACCTAAACAATTCTGGATTCTGTGCTCCAAGCTCTGATCTACAGGGAAAGGGGAAAACAGTAAATGCTGTATCTTAATACCTCTGATTTCCTCAGAAATGCTGGATACTCAAAAAGAGGCATGAGCCAGTCAGGTCACTAAAATGCATAGAGATCATCATTTTGTGGAAAAGAATATTTCTTATCTACTGTGAGTGGATTAAGGATTGGGAAAGTGAACTGAGAACTTCCCACACGACAGGATCTGATTTTAGTGGGTGACTTTGAGATAAGGAAGTGTCAAACACAGAATCACAGAAACATAGAATCATTTAGGTTGGAAAAACCTTTCAGGATCATCGAGTCCAGCCATCACCCCAGCACTGCCAAACCCATCGCTACCCCGTGTCCCTAGCTGCCACATCCACAAATTCTTTACATCCCTGCAGTGCCATCTCACCCTTTGTCATGAACTGGCTCAAAGGAGAAAAACACCTCTGATCTTCACTCTGTCCTCAACCAAGACTCGGGAAAGAGTCAGCAGAGAAAGAACTGTGTCAAATCTGCTTTTAAAAAAGTCAAGAAAGATGAAGGAATCTTTACAAGGGCGTGGAGTGACAGGACAAGAGGAATGAATGGCTCCCAGTGGCAGAGGGCAGGGCTGGATGGGATTTTGGGCAGGAATTGTTCCTGGCAGGGTGGGCAGGCCCTGTCCCAGGTGCCCAGAGCAGCTGGGGCTGCCCCTGGATCCCTGGCAGTGCCCAAGGCCAGGCTGGACATTGGGGCTGGAGCAGCTGGGACAGGGGAAGGTGTCCCTGCCATGGCTGGGGTGGCGCTGGATGATCTTTAAGAAACATTTTGATGGAAGTGTTCAAGGATTCTAGGATTTAAAATTGTTTAAAACCTCATCAAAATCATTGTGATGGAATCAGTGGTGGCTGTGATGAAAACCAAGGCCTAAAATGTTTTGGGATCAGGGTTTTAACCCCTTTCCAGTGGAGTGCTTGCCTCACAAGCATCTCCCATCCCCAACATTTCCAGGCCCCCATTCTGGCTCTGTGCAAAGTCACAGCAGGAACCAGCACCCAAAAGGTCCAACTTGTGAAACGTTTTGCCATGAAAGTTTTTGATGAGAAGGGCATTGCTCAGCCCCTACAACTTCAGGATCCTGCCACGCCAGTAAAAGTTACATGGATTAGATGGCTGAGAAAATAAAAATTCCCATGCTATAGGATCTGGGATTGTGATTCTGTTTTTCACAGGAACACCAATGCTGTTGGGAAGCAGGAAGAGGAGCAGCACAACAGCCCCTGGCTCCCCCCCAGATGCAACCTCCAGAGAAACCATTGCTGCTGCTACTGATGGCTCATCCAGCAGGGCAGATCCCTCCAAAGACACCTCCAAATCCAAAGAGATCCAAGCACAGGGTGTCCTGAAACCAAAAATGTTTGTCTCCAGCAGCGCGTGCAGCATAAAGGCGTCATCGAGAGTCCTCCGGGAAGAAAATGTTCACGGGCAAAAGCAGCTCCTAAAAAGTAAGGTACAAATCCTACTGTGGTTGTCAGGAATATGGTTTCAATAATAAGATGAGATCAGTCTCAAAGAAAAAAAAAAAAAGTGAAATAATGGAAAGTCAGGGCATTTTTGTCCAGCTTTAAGTGCTGAGCGTGAGTCATCTGGTGAGAGATCAATCAGCTGATCTGACTGTATACATTGCTATGGTTAACAGAAAACAAGATTAAAATGACCAAGATAGGCTTAGATTCCCCAGAAAATCTTGAAAAAGCATTAAAATTGCAAAGTCAAGCAGCCCCAGCCTAGCCAAGTAATGCCAGTAGTGAGGTTATTTTTACAACCTTGTTCTGATACCTTTTTTTATTCCTTCAACCTTTTTTTTTTTTTTGACACAACAACCTGAACTATGATTATTAACAAGATTTCAGCATGTAAAACATAATTTCTTTGGGTTCAGTAGTGCCTAAATTTCCAGCATTTAGTCTCACAGCTAAAATGCAGATGACACCAGCAGCTGTATTCACGCACCAGGTATTTTTGGAGAAGACAACTGAGATTAATTTGGGTTTAGTATCGATATGTTTGTGAGGAACTTATTCCTTAAAAATGTTGTAATGGTCATAGAAGCTTTTTTCCTTACAGCTGTTTTTCCTGAAGGGAATTTTTTGCAGGCAGGCAGGCAAAATTTGTCAACATTGAGCATAAAGTTATTGAATGTCACACATTTATAAGCCTAAATGCTGTTTTCAGTGCCTGAAGTTAAATCATGGCATTCCCCTAAATGGAAGTAACTTTGTTTCACAAAAGTGAAGCATCCACTGAGATCTGGCAAAGCCTGACTTAATCCACACCTCTGTAAACCTGGCTTAGGGAGGAATTTAATTTCATGTTCACAGGTTTCAAGGTTTATTCCAAAATGTTGGTGAGAGCAGTGTTAGGGAGGAAATACAGTTCAGGCTTTTATAAGGCAAATGTACCCAACACAGATCTTTTTAATATGTTTTTTAAGTACAATATAATATGTACAATATGTCAGAAAGAGGAAAATATTTTAAGTTTATTGTAACCAAAAATTGAAATAAAACAGTAACGGGCTTTATTCCCAGATATTTAGGTCTAGAAATCAAATTATTTGGCAAGGATGGAGCACTCCAGTGTGACTTTTCAAATAGTTCATATGGAGCCCTTCCTAAGTTCCTTTGTTATTTGGATTCGTTCTGTCCTCTGAATGAGAATCTGATTTTTGAGCACACAGCCTCTTTTGGTCCTAATTTGTGCAGGGAGTATCAGTCAGTGAGCATTAAAACTTAATTATAAGCATAGAATATAATCTCTTTTTCTCAATGTGAATCAACAGCTTTCATAATAATGCCCTACAATGGACAATAACCTTTTGTTGATTTTTTTATTATGGAGTCTTTCCACTGGCTAATGGATCTGTAGGAATGACAGAGAGCAAACTGGATTAAAAAACAAAGGAAAAAAACCAACCAGTGGTGCTGGTGAAAGGGAAGTGATTTGTGGCTAAAGCCCATAACAATCTGGTATTTTTTACAAAAAATGGGAATGAACTCCAACTGCAGGTCACAGCAAGACATCCCTGGCTTTCCATGGGGCAAATTTTGGGGAGCACCAGCAAAGGGAGTGTCTGAGAGCTTTAATTGCTTTAATAACGTGAGAGACGCTTGGGGTGTCGCAGGGCAGTGAGGTGCAGCCACCATTAGATCTGATCTCTTCTGCCTAATGAGGCCTATTAATAACAGCCTGGATTTCTTATCTCAGGAATTGCCCTCTCTGTCTAATGAGGTGGAGAACCCAATAAAAAATTAGCCACGCACTCCTAATGAACTTTTCAATCTCTCCAAGGCCATTCTGGGCTCCCTGCTCCGAGGGACAGAACAAAGGAGCTCGAGGCACAGGACGAGCGGGAGCGGCGCAGGAGGGTGACACTGTCCAGGGTGACACTCTCCAGGGTGACACTCTCCAGAGTGACACTGCCCAGGGCCAGCTCTCCAGATGTCACCTGGGACAAAAACCTGCTCACCTGGCCAGAATCCAGCTCCCAGCTGGAGCAAACTCCAGCAGCCCCATGGACACTGCGGGTGAAGCATCGTTTTTTTTATCTTTTCCCCTTTTTTCCTGCTTATTTCTCTTTTTTTTCCCTTTTTCCCTTTTCTCCCCCTTTCCCCCATGGTTGGTGTTTGATTCCTGGGAACTTGTTAAGGGCAGAAGTTCACATTCCTTGATTTTTTCCCTTTCCAGTGAAGTTTTGGCAGTTTGCATCCACTGCCAAAACTTGCTTGGTTGTCCAGGCTCTCTCTTTTGAGTCCCAGCTGCAGTTCCTGTGGGGGGAATTGTTAAAGAGTTTGGGAATTTACAAATTCCCAGTTTCCCAAGTGCCTGGCACTTCCAGCACCAGCTGTAGGTGTGGACATGGCCCAGGTTGGTACCAGGCTCCAGCAGCAGATGCACTTCGCTGCCTTTTCCTCCAGCACATGTTGCAGACCCATCTCTGCTCCTTTCTTCTTTCCTAAGACATTCCTAAATGTTGAAGCAGCCTTTGACTGGGAAGTGTTTTCTTTCTGGATCAGCCACGGAGAGATCTGACAGTCTAAATAAACAGGAAAGTTTGTGAACTGTCAGTGACGAGTTGCTTCAGTGATGGGGTGAGAAAAGGAAACAGGCAAAACATCAAGAACTTGAATTTGGATGTAAAAATACGTAATTTGAAACATAGAAATATATAAACTTGACAGGACAAGGGGGAATGGCTTCCCATTGCCAGAGGGTAATGGGATTTTGGGCAGGAATTGTTCCTGGCAGGGTGGGCAGGCCCTGGCACAGGTGCCCAGAGCAGCTGGGGCTGCCCCTGGATCCCTGGCAGTGCCCAAGGCCAGGCTGGACATTGGGGCTGGAGCAGCTGGGACAGGGGAAGGTGTCCCTGCCATGGCTGGTGATGGGATGAGCTTTAAAGTCCTTTCCAACTCAAACTCATTTTCATCACTTCAGTGTTCTCTTACTGAACTCATCCCAATGCCCATCACACCTTTTCCTTCCTTTGAATGGTGTGAGAATAAAGCAGGGTCTGTCTCCTGCAGGAAGCCCTCGAGATCCACAACCCTCAGTTCATCTCCCGCTCCCAGAAGAGGCTGAAGAGGCTGGAGCTGATGGTGCAGCTGAGGAGGGCCCAGCAGAGGGAGGCTCCTCCAGGCACCCCCCGAGCGCTCGCTCGCAAGCTCCCCACATCCACATCCAGCAAAAAGAAGCAATTCACCATCCCCGACCCTCTCAGTGGTGAGTTGTGACCAGCAGCAGGCCCGTGGCTGCCTTTGAAATCCTGGATGGAATTTCCATATTAAATTTGAGAAGCAGCATGAGAGCTGCTGCTCCTGGTTTCCTCTCCAGACGCTCCTTGGCAGAAATCCTCAGCAGCTCAGAGCTGGGGGTGAGGATGGGGAGCTCCCTGTGCTCTGTGGCAGCTGGGAGAGAGCTCCTTGGGGATGTTTTGTCACTGTCACATGCAGTCGTGCTCTTCAGCACAGTGCACTTGCTGCTGTTGTGGGGTGATGGCAATAAATGACATTTCATTCATTCCCAGCTCACAGAATGATCGGTTTGGGGACAGAGGAAGGAGGCAGGTGGGATTTGGGAAAGGAGCCCCAGCTCCAGGTGTGGATTTGCCACTTTTGTCAGAAATCCCAGAGCTGGGAAAGAGCTCTGCTCTGCCCAGCCCTGCTAAATCAAGGCATCCAAACTCTGTAATTCCCTAATTGAAGCTGATTAGGTTGTGTCAAACAGCCTCAACCCCCAGTGAGGGAAACCCTTCTCTCCCTCACAGCCCATACAGCACCTCTGTAAATGTTACCTAAGCTCAAGATGTTAAACAAATTGCTTTTCTTTTTCTTTTTTTTTTCTTTTTTTTTTTGCCATATGGATGTTAATTAATTCAGTTGACTAAAGAACAAAGATTTATCTGATGGATTGGCATTCCTCTTTACATCTTGGTTTTAAATCTGTGGCTGCTTGAAGATAACATTATTCTACTGAAAAGCAAATTAATCAAAAAGATTAAACAAGCTAACAAAGACACCTGGAGGATGCAGGAAAGGGAATATTTGATGTCCTCAAACACAAACAGGTTTTTGGCTCCCTGGGGAATGAGGGTGGGTGCAGCAGAGGTGGGTGCAGCCCCATTTCAGGGCTCTTGAGATTGCTGGAGAATTCCAATTCCCAGTGGTCTGTCCTACCTCAGAGACCTACTGAGATTTTCTAGTGAGAGCTAAATAAACATAAGGAAACACGGCACAAAGACAGCACCCTAGAATTCTGTCTTAAAGACTCAACAGAATTAATTCACCATTTCCATTATCCAAGTTAATTTCCCTGGAATCAGATCTCTCAGGGCTGTGTGAGGACCCTGCGAGCTCTGCCAGCAGCAGACCAGGAGTTTGTTATCTACCTTAGAGGAAGTGGCAAAAATCTTCCACTTCTGTCTGATCATCTTTGAAAATCCCCCAAACCACTCTGCAAATAATTTATGAAACAAAATATGAAAGGCTAAACCCATTTCTCTTAAATTTACAATGAAATTTTAATCTTTATGCTTGTTTAATGAGTAATAAAATCATAATATTGAAATATAATCATTAATTATTGAAGTTAACGACTATTTCCATCTTTTAGTGGTTGGTCATTAAAGGTAAATTTGTCTAGAGAGAATCGTTGGTTTCTGTAACTCATCTGCCTTCGTGTAGCCACGTGTGGCTTTCTGTTTGTGAGACCTTAATGTTTTTATAACGACAGAAGTATCACATGTCTGTTATTGAAGCAGAACTGGAGTTAATCCTGGAAATCCAAGATCCCTGGATACAGCACAGCCCTGGAGGCTGCACTACAGAGGGCTCTGTTACATTGCTGAGCATTTTAAACTTGCTCTGAGCCCTGGCAACTGGGATTTTAGCATTTGTCCTGGTGGATGCTGTTGTGCAGCAGGATTGGTGTCATCAGTGAGACCCAGACTGGGGAATTTGATTCTTCCTAGAAGGGCTCACCCATCCAGGGGCACTGGATGTCTCTGTGCTTCTGATGTCTCTGCTGATGACAGATCCATTGCTGATGGATCCATTTATAGGGAATCTCCCAGCAGAAAGCTCAGTGGAGAAGGAGTCCTGCATCCCCAGAAAGCTTTGGCCCAGGCAAAGTCTTCATGGAATGGTTTGGGTGGGAAAAGATCTTAAAAATAATTTCATTCCCCCCCTGCCATGGACAGGGACACCTTCCTCTATCCCAGGCTGCTCCAAGTCCCATCCAACCTGGCCTTGGGCACTTGCAGGGATGCAGGGGCAGCCACAGCTGCTCTGTTTTCTTAAGAAATCGCTGCCAAATGCAGAGATCCCCTCCCACAGCTTTCCTGGTTTGGGGAATCAGGCTGCTCCTTCACAGCAACACCCCCTGGAACAGCACTGGGAATTGGAGGGTAAAATGATGACCTGGAAACGTGCTTAAGCATTCAGGCTTGCACTGATGGCACCTCTGGGCTCCAGGCTGTGATCTTGTGGTTGTTTCTTGATCATTTCCTTCCTTTCCTGGATTTTTTGTTTCTCTTTCCTTATGTCTTACAATTTGTGGAGGTGAAGCTCTTTATGGCTCTGAGGTTCCCAGAGCTCATTGCCAGCGCACCCTCCCACGTTTTCCAGAGGTCTTTTTCCCAGGAGCAAGTTGGTTGATGGGTTTAATTTCCCCTGACCCTGCCAGAGTGACCCCAAGGATGGATTAGAGCCCATCTGAGGCGGGCAGCAGGAGCAGGTCATGCAGCACACTTAGCTCAAGCACTGACTGTGACAGCAATTACCCAATTTTCCACCTCCAGAGCAAATTCCCTGCCCAGTTCCCCTTGTGCCTGCACAGGAGGGTGGCCCAGGATGGGGAGAGGTGTGTGTCTGCTTTTATTCAGGTGGAAATGGAGCCTAAACTGCAGCCCAAGGTGTTTTGAGGAGTTTGTTGCGCTTATCTCTCTCTGAAATAAGTTTGGTACTTGTGCTTCTCCCTGGTCTTGGAGCTTTTATTCCAAAAAAATAATTTACAAAAGACCTGCAGAGATTTTTCTCTCTCCCAGAGAGATTATTCTATCAGCCTAAAACATCTTTATTGATAACATGAAATTATTGACTAGCAGGGTTTCCCTGTGTTTTGAGTGTTGCTACAACTTCAGTTTCTTGTAAGAGAAAGAAATAATTAGCATTCAACATCATTTCCATATAAATACCAACATCTGTGCAGTTCCCATTTACCTTCCCATCCTCAAAACCCCGAGTTGTTTACCAGTTTTTAATTGTCCTTCGCGAGCGGGATTTCGCGAAACGCTGGAAGTAATCTCAGGAAAATGAAAATGTTTATCCTGCACGAGACTTTATCGTCACGAGAGCTCTTGGAAGGCACAGAACCTGCAACTCTCAGGCAGCCTTTGTGCTGGGTAATGGGCACTGCTAAATTTTGAGAGTGCTAATTAGTCCAAGATAGACAACTCTGCTGTTGACTGTGTCGAACAAATTAGAGATCCCACTGTGACGAGCTGAATAGAAACAATGTTCAAATAACTGCATTTAAATCTCCAAAACCGTAATGTAATTACTGCAGTGACAGGACTACCAGCTGTTTATGGGCCTTTAAATCTGCATAATGAACAGCCCTGTGATCTTGGTGTGCACAGGCGTTTTGGGAGGTTTAACGCAATTTCTCAGGGGCGTTTGGGGTTTTTTCCCCCTTTCCCTGTCCTTTGAGGAGGTGGCTGTTCTTTGGAATTTGCCATAGAAGTTGAAGGTTTAACCTTCAACCCCACCCTGGAGCCTGCAGAGTTCCTCTGGATTTGCATCCAAACCCATTGATCTTCAGCAATATCTTGGAAATAATTTCTGTCCCCTCGGTCGCGCTTCTAAACCTTCCCCAAAAGTTCTTCTGGAGCTGCAGGAGCCTGGAGGGTGAGGATTGCTGTTTCTTTGAGTTTTCCTGGGGTGGGCTTCTCCAGCAGCCCTGTGCCAGAGAGCTTTCATCTGGACTGAGGGAGGAGAAGGTGGCAATCAGAGAATTTGCAAAAATCCTGCAGCATCTCAGGTGAATTCTTGTGTTCTTCACACTGGAGCTTTATTTGAGTCATTTCCCAGCTCCCTTTTCCTCATTCAAACTTTTAATAATGCCACCCGTTCTTTTGGCCTTTTTGGCTGGCAGCTCTGACTCTAAGCTGCAGTCAGGTAATGGAATTGGGAAGAGAAATGACCTGTTTTGAAGCTATTCTTAAAATTTTAATTCTGCCACACCTTCTTCAAAAGCTGCTGGTTTTTTGGGGGAAAATTTCTCTAATGATAAAAGAAAGATTTGGGAAGGCCAGGTGAGATGCTAATTTTTTTGTTTTTCTGAATAAAATTCATGAATATTTAAATATCATTTAGATAGAGAGGACTGAAATCTCCAGCAACATCCCCAAAATGATTCTAACATGAAAAAAAACATAAACCTCTTGACTTTACATCTTTTTAGAGATATTAGTAATGGTTTCCATAAAGACTGAAATACTGAGGTGGGTCAGAAGTCTCAGTAATAGGAGGAGAGACAAGAAGAGCTGGAAAACCTGGGAACCACCCTCCTGTGCAAGGTTTGGGCAGCACCCCTGGGTGTAGGCACTGCTTTATATACCCTGGATGAATTCCCAGGAAAATCCCATGGGCTCATCAAGCTCAACAGCACCTCCACATCTATCTTAAATTCAAGGGCAATTTATTTTTTAGGGGACTGTTGGTTTAAAAAAAAAAACAGTCTTTAAAAAAGTTTTCTGCATCCTAAGATTTCTCTGGGCAAAGTGAAATTTTTTCAGTTAAAGAGCAGTTAAATTAGAGATCCACCACCAGCAGTGCTTTGCTTTTCACACCTCCTCAAAGGCACATTTTAGCTCCTACCAAACTTTGAGAATTCACATTCATGTTAGAAGAAAGTGCATCTATATTGTGTGTATTTTGATAAATTTGGCCTCTGTTTTTCTCTTTTAAGTGCTCCAGTGATTTAGGTGTAAATAGGAAGTCAGGGATTGGTTCCAACACAATCATTTTATCTGTTCTCTGTCTAAATATTTACTGACTTCCCAAGCAGGAGAGTTACTCATCCTCTTGGAGGTGCAGTTTAGCATTAATTAAAATATATTACAGGGACAACCCATTTACATCCATTTACAGCTTGCTTTAGTGGAGACGTGAGACCACTTGTAAATGCCAGAAACTCAGGAGGTTCACAAGGTGTGAATAAAACACCAACGAGGTGATCCAGTCCTCTCTGTCTAAAGCTTTATTTAACTGGTGCATCCCTGGCAGTGCTGAAATCTGAAATCCCTGCTTTTTCTCTCACAACAGTCCCTCTCCAAAAGTCATCCAAGGCTATGAAATCTGATAAGGAGCTTTGATAAGGGACAGCTAAAACACAGTTTAGAAGCCTATCAGCTTGGGGAGTTGTCTACCTCATGGCCTATTTGATCTTTGCTTGATTGGAAAGAGCTTTAATTCAGGACACCACCATGAGCTCAGCAGGTTATTTCAGCTGTGAGTGTTTGCTGCTCTTCCCCTTTGAAATGTGCTTTTTTTCTCAGCTTCTAGGATTAACAATTATTTAAATGCACACATGACTTCTATATTCTCATTTCTACTTTTTTTTTTAAATTTATTTCTCATTTAACTTCTGAATCCTAATCCTACGATCCATCAAGGATTAACCTTAATGTTTGCATGTGATGTTTTTTTCTCATAAATAGCAAGCTGGGAGATGCTGCAGGAATGTTTGGCCATGAGAATTAACCTCGTGGCTCCACAAAGGGCATTTTTATAACCGAGGTGGATTTATTATTTTCTTGGAGGATTTTCCCCAGAGTCTCTTTTGAATCCATCCCTTCAAAGCCCTGCACTGCCACATTTCTTGTTCCAGAGCAGTGATGGGTCTCCCTTCTGTGCCAGCAGGAGAGGATTATCCTGGAGCAGCAGCACTTGCACAGCTCCCAGCCTCTGTGGTGCTTCCCAAAAATTGAAAATAGAGCCCACCCTGACTTAGGGACTTGCAGGAAAAATACATTTTATCAGTTTATCATGCTGTATAGGGAATAGGAAGCAGGTCTGCAAATCCCTGGATGGGTTTTTCCTCTTCTGGTGGCTACACACTAAGGTCTGCAGTGTTAATGTGTCATCATGCCCCAGCCCTGGAGGAGTGCAAAGCCAGGTTGGATGGGGCTTGGAGCGAGCTGGGATAGTGGAAGATGTCCCTGGGTCACAGACAATCTGCCCCCTGCACTTTCAGAGTTATTTGGACAGCAGTAGCAGCCAAGTGTTTGTTCCTTTTAAGTGAATCAACATGTAAATGAGCGTTAGAACACTAATAAATAAAAGACAAATGATGTTCTCCTAGCAAATGGAGCATGTGGCTTGTGTGTACTGAAGATTTAACAAGGATGATTAAGTGTAGACAACTGCTGAGTGTGGGAAAGTCAGTCCTGAGGCAGAGGAGGCTTCAGAGCCTCTCTCCTCTCCCAGTTTGTGCTTTGGAAACTGCTCCAGTTGAGAACTGGAAGCGCTGCAGATCTCCCTTTGATTTTTGATTGGAATGATTGAACATCTCTGCTATGAGTAAAGGCTGAGGGAAGTGGGATTGTTCAGCCTGGAAAAGGCTCCAGGGAGAGCTCAGAGCCCCTTGCAGGGCCTGAAGGGGCTCTGGGAGAGCTGGAGAGGGACTGGGGACAGGGGATGGAGGGACAGGACCCAGGGAATGGCTTTAAACTGACAGTGGGTGGGTTTGGTTGGGATTTTGGGCAGGAATTGTTCCTGGCAGGGTGGGCAGGCCCTGGCACAGGTGCCCAGAGCAGCTGGGGCTGCCCCTGGATCCCTGGCAGTGCCCAAGGCCAGGCTGGACATTGGGGCTGGAGCAGCTGGGACAGGGGAAGGTGTCCCTGCCATGGCAGGGGGCACTGGGGGGGATTTAAGGTCCCTTCCAATGAAACCAATCTGTGATTCCATTAATTTTACACAGAGCTACAACAGTAATCTCATTTATTTCCTGGCTTCCCACCTTGTACAGACACTCTCCCTTCCCACTCAGGACCCATTTTTGCAAGGAAGTGTTAAAATCTCCTATTCCTGAGAACCACCAGCTGCTCAGATCAGAAATTATTTTCCTGTATCCAGGGAAATGCTGATTGGAATTATCACAGATCTCTTCATACTTCATCAGGAAGTAGTAATGTGATTTTCCTCCTTCTAAAGCTCAGGTAATTACCCACAGCCCTGCAAAACAGGTGTAAATTGAATCAGAAATGGCTGTACCAGGGCAGGTTCCTGACACACTGAGGAGGCAGCCAGGGTGTACCTGAATGCAGGAACCTGTGAGGAAGATTTGGAGATTTGGATCTGGTCTCAAGCCTTCAAAACTTTAACCAGAAATGGCAAATTGTGGCTCCACGGAACAAGACATTCGAGATTTCAGTAGAAGCAGATCCCTCCAGCACTAACTTTATTTTCTCTCTGCCAGATAACCTTTTCAAACCAAAGGAGAGAATCATTCCCGAGAAAGAGATGCACATGAGATCTAAAAGGTACAAATTCCTCTGGTTTAGAGTTTGTCCATGCATTTTTTTCTTCTGTATCAGCTTAGATTTGGGCAGCCCTGCCCTCTCAACACCCTTTTCCAGGAGGTTCAGACATGAGGCACCCATGGCATGAAAACCAAATCCTCAGCAGGCCCCTCATGTTGAACACCCAAAAATGGAAGCAGTGAGGTCACTTTGGATTTGTTTTTTTCCCCCCTGATTATGGCACAGAGGATGGAAATGACAGCAAATGATGAGGAATGTGGTGTCTGATCTTTAACTGCTGCACTTCATGCAAGGGAAGCTGCAAAAGCCACCGTGAGGAATTCATCCCTGTTTTCAGACACGTCCCATTCCTCTTCTCCAAAATACAATCCCCAGCCAAAACAAGCTGCTTCAAGAACTTAAAATTGCAAATTATGAGGAGAACCCAAAACTAAACAGGCTTTGTGCTCATGGAAAAGCAGGACTGTCCAGCTTTCTCTTCCAAATCCTGGGAATTTTATCGCTGATTTTAATGGGGGGGGAAAAAAAATCACCTTTTAATGGCTACACCTGTTATTTTTAGAATTAAAAGATTGTGTTGTCCTTGTTAAAAAGTAATGACAGTGAAAAAATGTAAACAGTTTGCAGACTTATAATTATGTTTTTCTTATATTTTAGAAAATTATTTTAAAATTATTTTAGAAAATATTTAGAAAATTATTTATTAGAAAATAAAATGATTGCTTGATATTAATTGTGTGGCATAAATTTAAAAAAAAAGTGTACAGCCAGATCCTGGTTTGAATTTTGGTTGTCTGAAATTGAAATCAACTTCACTGAGCTCATTAGAACCTGCTGCATTGAAATCACCTGTTACCATCTCTTTCTTTACTTTCTTTATTCCAAAATCAGAATTTTCAACAAGATTTGAAACCAGACAGATTTCACATCAAACCATGATTGTTAATAATTTATCATTCCCGTGCCATAAATCAAATTCAAGTACTAAGAGATGCCCATTACATGTATTGCACGGAAGGCAAACATTCCCTACAGGAAAAATTAATTATTTGTGAGCCCCAGGGATGACATGAACTCTGCTTTCTGAATTCCTGGCAGGATTTATGACAATTTACCTGAGGTTAAAAAGAAACAAGAAGAGAAACAGAAGCGGATCATCATCCAGAGTAACAGGCTGCGTGTGGAGATGTTTAAAAAGGTGAGGATTTTCTGTTCTTTCTGGAGGAAATGGGGCCAATAAATAAATAAATTTGAAGTCTGGGGTGCCAAATCCACCTCACCTCCTGTGTCTCTAAAGGTTTCTATCACATCATGGATTTTAACAGTATTTTAAAGCACTTTTGCATTATTTTTTTCCCCCTAGCAATTACTGGACCAGCTCCTTCACAGAAACACGGAGTGACAAAGGAGCCTCTTTCCCATCATCCTAATCGGATCTTGAGTGCTTTTGACTGCTAGATAAGCCATAAAATTAACTGTTATCTCAGTTACCTGGAGGTATTGTTCTTATCTTTGGCTCTTTGTATAAAGAAAGATCATTTATGTTTCAATTGAAATTTTAAGGCAACTTTCAAGTAATCAAAAACAGCCTAAAAGGGAGCACAGCTGTTCCAGAGCATCACCTTTTGGGCAGTTTACCCAGAGGAAATAATTTTAAGAATTTTGAATGCAAATACTGAATTACAGGGGTATTATTTATCCTAATTTTTTTTTTAAAAAAGTACACTTCTCTGTAGCAATAGCCCAGTGTTTATAAGATGTGGAAAACTTATTTCTCTGAAGTATTTTATTAATTGATTTCCTGTGAGTTAAATCCTTGAAGAAAATTGTTATTTGTTATGTTTAGGAACCAGTTGAAAAAGCATTACCACATCATCAGAGCAACAGCAGTTTCACATTAATATTTAACATTCCAAAAGGGACCAATATTTCAGCTTTCTGAAGAACTCCAATCCTGTTCATAGAGTGAAACTACCTAGCAAGCTCTCCCATTAAAAAACAATATTTAAATATTTGTTTATAACACTTTTTTCACATTTTTTTCATTGTAATATACGTTTTACTCCACTTCTGTGAGCACAAAGCATTTCTAGAAATGGCAGATGAAGGAGTGGTGCCAAGAAGGATGTTTGCATCAAAACTTGCAGAACTCAAACCAGCTGTCATGTTTCCTCCAAAAAAATATTTAAATCTTTATTTGTACATGTTGGAAGTAAAAACAAGCAGCTCACAGAGCAATGGAGTTTATTTATGGAATAAAGTATGAGGATAATATTGATCCAACTGCTGTGTTTTGATTTGGGGCTGTTAAATATAACACAATTATTGAAACTGCCTGAGAAGTCGTGCCTCTGTACCCACAAATCCCAGGGGAAGAAAACACTGCCCCTAAAAATCACTGCAAGTGTTAAATTTTGCTGCACAAAGTTTGAGTAGGGGTTTGAATGAGGCTGGAATTTGGCCTTTGATAGTTCTGCTTTGTTTTCCTAATCCAGCCTGAGATGTAAGGTCAGGATTTTTTGGAAGAGGGATGTTTGTGAGCCACTGGGATAACCTCCAGCTGGGTGACCTGTGCTGGACACAGGGACCTGGGGATATTTTGTGCTCTGTTTCTGTTGGATTATTTTGCCTTATTGTGTTTCAGCTCCCCAGTTAACGTAGGAATAATGACGACAATTTTTGCTCGCAGAGAAGACAGAGATCTGTTGAACAAATATATTGCATTCCAGATAGATATCCTAAAAAACTCATCAATAGTTTAAACCAATTGGAGAGGATGTGGAAGGTAAAGCAGTGAGGAAGGGCCTGCCAGCGTTTTTCCCTGAAAAACATCTTTTTAACCAAGGAAGTCATTCTGTGCTGGAAACCAAAGCCAAGGCTGGACCACAGATGACTCCAAGTAGAACTCAGAAAAGGGACACCAAGAGGGATTCTCCTTCAAGCTTTCATCCAGTTCGAGCTCACTATGACCAGAGACATTTCCTATAGAAACAGTGCCCAGATTCTCCTTTATTTCAGTAGAAACTGGACATTTCTCCCCCTGGACTCCTCACTCTCTGATTTTTTGAACTTCAGGAAGATGCAGCTTTGGTTCATCAAGTCTGTACCTTCAGGTGTGTTATTTCCTGCACATCTGGGAACAGAGGAATATTATTTACATTTCACCCTGCTTTAGTGTCTGGCCTTAGGCCTGCCTGGAGTCTCACCCTAAAGCCACAGCAAGATATTTTTGGCATGGAGAGAAAACATTTGGAGTTTGGTATCCAGGGAGGACACAGCAAAATAATCAGTTCCAGGTCAGGGGTGTCCCCTGGGCTGGGGCTGACACCAGAAGGGAGCCCCAAAACTTTCCCCACTTCTTCTCTGGCAGAGAGGAAGAGGCAGGATCTTCCTCATTGGGAATGAGAGTGTTTTCCATGGAAATCAGGCATTTATCCTGCAGGATACCCAGGAATTCAAAGGAGATGTTTTCATCTACCAGCCATAGTGTGCCCCTCCTCCGTGCCCATATGTAAATGTGTGTAAATAAATAAGTGTATTTGACTTGCTTCCCACTGTGTGGCTGGGAATATCAAGCAGAGGAGCTGATCCTCCTTGGAAATCATGGCACCCAGGTGATCCCTGTGAGGGTGAGCATTTCCTGGGAAGAACAGCACAAGCTTCAGGTGGGATTTTACCCTTTGGCACCGTCATGGATGCGCTGACCAGGGAATGACACCTTGACTGATTTCCTCTCCCTCCTTGAGGGCAGGGTACAACATTCACCTGCTGCATCCTCACCTCCCCTGGCTCAGGAGCAGCTCCTCTAGCTCACAGCATGAAGCCAAGTGCACCAATCAGAAAAAGAAAATCTTCTAGGTTTGTCAAAGGGTTATTTTCAAATGTTTTTATTTTCTCTACACATGATTTTTAGAACCTGCAGGACAAATCTGTGGCAGTCTGAGGTGGAATTTCTTTTGTACAAATAAGCTAGTGAGGAAAATGGATGATGCAAATCACTGTCTGGGAATGTTTAGCATGGTAGAAAACCTGTGCTTCAGAAAACCAAAAATTATCTCTGTTGCCAACCTAATTTCTCTTTCCGGGCTTGAGAAAAATAGTTATCTGGTAATGTATCCAGCAAACAATTCTGATATTCATTTGAGCTCTACAATCCAATCATTGTGATGGAAAATGGACTGTGCAGGAAATTGTCACTTCAGGAAAACAGAAGCCTCCCAGGAATAGCCCTGGACTAGCAGACATCAGCTTCAGGAAGTTCAGAGTCAGGGAAAAAGAGGTGGGATCTCCCTTTGGACTTGCAGGCTCTTCAAAGAGCCCATTTACCAGCAGATAACAGGAAAATTGGAGGTCACCAACCCTTGTCAAGCTGGAATTTTCCTTCTTGTTGGAGAAATTTGCAGGCTGAGTTCAAGTTCTCTGGGTGTTGGTGCTGTGCCTTTGGGAAGAACACATCAGGATTTAGAACAATGCTGGTTTGGGGGAGATTTGGGGTGGTTTGGGGGCATTCAGGCACTGAGCCTGTGTGGAGCTGTCAGCACATTGCCTTGGCATTGTCCTTCCCAAACACAGAACCTCCCCACAGGGTTGGAGTTCTGCATGAGTGGAAATGGAGCCCACACGGGGCACGCACGGCGTTGGAGGTGTGCGAGACGCGGTGTCTGCTTGACAGAAAAAACCTCTTAAGGGCTGGAACTCATTGTAACCTGAAGGACTGAGGGTTCCAATGTTGTGGGGATTTATTTAAACCCAAATATTTTCCTGTGTATGTGTATGCAAGTCATTAGTTACATCTTGGAGTTTACTCAGCTGCTCAGATAGATGAGGAGAATGTCTGGGTAAGACTTTCGAGGGGTTTTATTGTTGGATATCTGGGACTGGTCACATTAATGTTTTCTGGGAGAGAGCTGATTTACAAGGAAAACAACACACAAAAGCAGGGATAAAGTTCCTGGCAGCCCTCTCCAGAGGAAACCATTCCTTGAGCCAGTCCTTGCAGTGAGAGCTCCACGGCTGGAAATAGAGCTTGCCTCATCTGCAGGGGTGTTTGCCCCTCTGACTGCAGGGACAGAAGTGTCTGTGTGCTTTGAGGAGTGGGTGATTTTCTCCCCAGGAGCTCTGAGTGGCCCCTTGTCCCTGCTGGAGCCCAGCAGGATGCAGGGATGCCCCACAGGGTCACGTTTCTCCAGGCACTGGGACTCCAGCCTGTGCAGTTCCTTGCTGGTTTGGGATGTGGCCGGATCCTGTGGGATCCCCCTGTCCTGGCCACAGGTCAGCACCAGGAAATGGGGGTTGGGGAAGTCAACATTCCCCATCTGCAGCCCCATGAAGAAAAGGGCATTTATTTCAACTGAAATGCAAATGTACCTGAGCATAAAACCGGATCAGAATGAACGAAGCTACAGAAAATACATCAAATTTACTATTGGCAGAGGAACTCAGTGCATGAATAGAAATATTTATTAAGGGTTGGTTTAAATATGTGTTTATTTATACCAAAATCACAAAAATCCTGATCAGAGAGAGGAGCCTGTGCTGCTCAGAGTGGTGCCACTCTGCCCCTGGAGAATGAGGTGCCAGAGTTGGGTTCTGGAAGGGGAATTTGTCTCCCAGCTGGAGGTATTTTGGCAGGTTATGCTTTTATCTCTCTCAATTTGAGTTTAGCTGTGATAGAACTGTTGGAATAAGCTTGTCATGTGTATTAGGAAGGAATTGTTCCCTGGCAGGGTGGGCAGGCCCTGGCACAGGTGCCCAGAGCAGCTGGGGCTGCCCCTGGATCCCTGGCAGTGCCCAAGGCCAGGCTGGAGCAGCCTGGGACAGGGGAAAATGTCCCTGCCCACAGCAAGGGTGGCACTGGATTGGATTTGAGGTCCCTCCCAACCCAAACCATTCCATGGTTCTGCACAAAAGCTCATTTTTATGTTGAGAATACAAAGCATCCTCTCTTTTTTTAGGTCAGGAATTTTACTTTTCCGAGTTCTCCTTGGCTCCATTCCAAAGCTGTGGGAGGTAGAATTACTTCATACTCATTTTAGATGACCCACAGAATAAGATAATGAGGTGTATCATCTCCCTACCAGCTGCACAGCTATTAAAAAGTAAAAATTATAAAAAAAAATAAAAACAGGAGAAGAAACTGCACCAATTTTCTCATGGTACACAGAGTTACATAAAATGATATAAAATAGGAGAAGTGCAACAAGCTGTTTGAGGATGGTGTTGCATAGATAGGAATATGTAAAACAGGTCTTAATTGCAGAAATTTGCTGGATATATTAAAAAAAAATGTCACAGGATGTATTTTTAGACTTCATGTTTAAAATACTTTTATTTTCTGCAGTATCTTACCATGACTAGACTTCAGTTAATATATAATTACAGGGAGCCAACACCTATCACAGAGAGGCTGCTCCATGGTTCTGGAGTTATTTCAAATCTGGCTTGAAAAATTGGTATAAAGTAGCAACAAATATTTTGGAAAGCTCTTTGTCTTCAACTTCTTGCTTGGGCCATCTGCTGTTTCACCATCTAATGGATTTCTGCAGCTGTGCTTGACTGGGGAGACATCCATTTCTATTTCATGTTTCTGTGGTTTTCCAGAACTTTTTTGTGCCCTAAAGTGAGCACTTTGTATCCACGATGTGGGGAAAATTAATAAAAATCCTGACCAAGGGGTGGTCAGGGGAATAGTGTCCAGTCTGAATGGGGGCTAATTTTGTGATTGCCTGATAATGGTGTCTGGAAGGAAGGTCCCTCAGCAGTCATTTAATTTATTGTGATATGTAACAGTGGCCAGGAAGTCAAACAAAAACCATATTGAGGACACAAGTCTGGTTTTGTAACTGGTTTGTCCTCTGAAATTGTGTCACTGAGGAAGGAGGCTGGGAGGTGTGGTGGAGACAGATTTTGCCATGATTTGGGGGAGAAATGATGAGAAAAAAGCAATGTTCTGGTTAAATCCCAGGTTGGCTGCACATGCAGCTGGCTTTGAACAATCTTGGAGTCACAGAGTGGGGTGGAAGGGATCTGAAATTCATCCAATCCCACCCCAGCCATGGCAGGGACACCTTCCACCGTCCCAGGCTGCTCCAAACCCTGTCAAACCTGGCCTTGGGCACTGCCAGGGATCCAGGGACAGCCACAGCTGCTCTGGGAATTCCATCCCAGCCTCTGCCCACCCTGCCAGGGAACAATTCCTTCCCAAAATCCCATCCAGCCCTGCCCTCTGGCACTGGGAGCCATTCCCTGTGTCCTGTCCCTCCATCCCTTGTCCCCAGTCCCTCTCCAGCTCTCCTGGAGCCCCTTCAGGCCAAGTTTTAAAGTTCTCCCTGGATCCTCCTCTCCTCCAGGTGAACAATCCCAGCTCTCCCAGCCAGAGCAGAGGGGCTCCAGCCTCCTGTTCCTGGATTTATTTGGGTTGGAAAAACCCTCTCAGACCATCAAGTCCCTGAGCCCAGCAGTGCCAAGTCCACGTCCCCAAGTGCCACCTCCTGTTCCCCACAGCCCCCAGTGCCAGCCCCGTCCTGCCCAGCCCTGCAGCGCTGTCAGGGGCAGATTGTGCTGCAGATTTCCAGTTTTTGGGGAATAACCAGAGCTTGGCTATGACATCCACAGGAGTTCTCCAAGAGCAGACCTGTTCCAATGAATACCAGAGGAACTGGTAACGAATCCTCACTGAGGGGTGCCAAATCTGGACTGAACGTGTAACGCTGCTGGGAGCACACCTCTAATTTTGGTGTTTGCCATTAGGTGCAAATACAACTTGGAGGGCTCATTGGCCTAAATGGAATTAGGTAATGGACCAAGTTAAACTGTGTGCAAGATGGATAATTATGGGCTGCCTGCTCTATCTAACACCATTAGCTGCTCTTACAAAACCAACGTTTGACTGCTATTTGTTTTACTTTTGAGAGGTTTTGCTGTGTTTGGGGCTCAAAGTTGTGCAACAGAACCTAAGACAAAATGCCTGTAATAAAGAAGCTGTTTCATTCTTCCCTTCATAAATAACAGGAGATTAAGACCTAATTGATTTCATTCTCCTGTGATGGATACCACAGTATTTTTTAATGATTTCTCTCAAGTTTCCCATTAGGAATATTTATTTTTCTTTAAAAATGCCCCCAAATATGCTGTCTTCCTAATTTACTGCCCCAGCTTTTAAGATGATGGATGTTGCATTGTTCTGTGGTTTGCAGAGGGCTAGACAGGAATATTAAAAATATACGACTTCATAATTTTTAGTCTGACTTGAATGCTGTCCTCTTGTGAGACATGTAAAAATTTGCGGCTTTTTTTCTTTCTTTTGTTTTCAGGGAGACAGTGAAATTTGAGGCAACAGATCAAAGCACTTATTCTCAATGTCTAGTCTGGAGTAAAAAAAAAGCTAACCCCCCCCAAACATATTTAATGGGTTACTTGTTGGATTTAAAGGGATTTTAGCACAGGACACCTTCCTGACATATTGTCAGGAATGTCCTGTTTGATATGAGATCTTGCTGGAAAATCTTCCAGTATTGAAATTTGTGGGAAAGTCTAAAATGATGTTTCTTTCCCCATGGAGGTTTAGGGCTGTGCAAACATCCCAAAGATTGCTTGTTTGTTTATTTCTTTGGGTTTTATCAAGGTCTTTGCTCATGTGGTGCTAAACCAGAAGAATGTTCAGCTCCCAGGGCTTTTTCCTCTTCCTGGAGGAAGGCTGGAAGAGGAAAATGTTGATGGGCAATTTCCTGTGGTGTAAAGTTGGGAACCAGGGAATCACAGAGAATCCCGAGTTGGAAGGGACCACAGGGATCACCCAGTGCAGCCCCTGTCCCTGCACAGACCCCCCAACAATCCCACCTGGCCATCCCTGGGTGTCCAAAGGCTCCTGGAGCTCTGGGAGCCTCGGTGCCCATTCCCTGGGGAGCCTGGGCAGCGCCAGCACCCTCTGGGGGAAGAACATTTCCCTGATATCCAACCAAACCCTCCCTGGCCCAGCTCCAGCCATTCCCTGGCTCCTGTTCCTGTCCCAGACTGGAGCTGCCCTCAGGAGGAGCTGAAGACCCCCATGAGGTCCCCCCTCCATCTCCTCCAGCTGAGCAAACCCAGCGACCTCAGATGTTCCTCTTCTGGCCCCTCCAAACCCTTCCCCACCTTCATGACTCTCCTTTGGACACTCTGGTAGATTTACACCCTGAGCCCAACATTGCTGGGATGTTGGGACTGTAGGGTCAGGGTTTGGGGGTGCAGGGGTGCCCCAGGGTGGGGAGGTGCTGGTGGTGCTCACCAGGAGCTCGGTGTTTGCCTGACCGAGGCTTTGTGCTGCAGGAAAAGAATGTGGGAGGTTTGGGGGTTTGTGTTTTAACTGCTGAAGAATTTCAGGGTTGCTGTTGTTGCTGTTAAGGTCCTGGATCCTTGCAGGGGTGGATTTCTTTGTTTGCTCTTCCCTGAGCTCCTCTTGGCTTTTTCACCCCTGGCCCCGTGACAGCCGCCTGCAACGGGCTCTGTGCAGCTTCCCCATAAAGAACTCCATGGAGCTTAATCAGCATTAAAGCAGAGCTTACTCCCCTGCCTTGCTAGAGAAAAGGAGCTGCTTTTCAAAATTATATTGCCCGTGGAGCGGCAGGACAAACTGGGCAGGGAAAACAGGAGAAGAGGAATGTGATGAGCCCGTGGCACTCAGCATCAGGCCTGCTGTCCTTCTTCCAGGTACAAACAATGCTGGCAGGGAATGCTCTCCAAACACAGCTGAATGGAAGGGGTTTGCTCTCTCTGATTGTGTTTTATCCCCGAGACAGACTGAAAATCCTGCATCTCATTTATTAAATGCAGAAAGAAATTCAGGATGGCTTTGTCAGTTCTGTTTATGCTTGAATTTAGTGTTACAGTGCTTTATCACTCACACAAGGCAGGAGATGGTTTAGTTTCTTTCTTTATTTAAAAAAAATCTGCTTCAGTGTGTAATTCCATGTTATATCTTGTTTTGCCATAGCAGTTCAAGGCTCTCTACAAAGGACCATGTTACTCCAAATAGCTCCACAAAATCCCAGTTTCCTAAGTGTGTCCTTTTCATTTGTGCAGCAAGGGAGAAACTTGAGCAAATCCTTGGTTCTCAAAGTCAGAACATCCCAGAATGGTTTGGGTTGGAAAAGACCTTGAACATCATCCAGTGCCATGGGCAGGGACACCTTCCTTTATCCCAGGGTGCTTGAAGCCCTGTCCAACCCGGCCTTGGGCACTTCCAGAGATCATGGGGCAGCCACAGGAGAAGCCTGTCCCTGTCCCTGGGCACTGCTGGATCCCAGCTGGGCACTGGAGCCCCTTATTTTGGATGAACTGGTGCACCATGGCCTCATGGCCAGTGGAGGAAGCAGCTCTGGCTGGAGCCAGGCACCGCCTGCTCTGCCCCCTCTTGCTCTTCCAGCTGCATTGGCCCACTCACAGTTTTGGGACAGAAATTCCAGATTAATCCAATATTATAGGACCTTTAGGACAGGAGGGGAAAATCATAACCAAAGGAGAGGAAGGCAGGGATGGATTTATGGGTAATGGAACAGTGAGATTGCTGATCTTGCATTGCATTTCCTGGGCGTCACAGAGTGGTGCGGACCCGTTGTGCTGCCCAGGGCAGCTCAGCAGCTCCTCAAGGCATGCACAGAAGGTGGAAACCTGCCCCTGGAGACTGGGAAATCCACAGAATCCATCTCTCGAGTATGCGCAGCAAACAGGATTTACAGCCAGGGCTTGATTTCAGAGCTCAGCCCTGGTGGATGCTACTCCGTGTCTGCAGGCTGGGACAGAGCAGAGCAGAGCTCTGTGGCTAAAGGTCAGCCTGGATTATTCTCTATCTATGCCTGTTAATTATAGAGGACTGTAATTGTCCACTGCAGTCACAATTCAGCAGGATCTTGATTGTGCAGAGAGTTAATGAAGTGAGGGAGGACTGGAGACACAAAGTCTCAGCAGCTGGCTGGGGGACGCACAGATTTCAAAGGGAAAAGCTTTTTTGTTTTGTTTTGTTTACTCTGAGAAGGAAAAACTTTAGCCTGGAGGCCCCAAAACTGTAGATCCCTGTAGCTAAGCCCAGACAAGTCCTCATGCATTTTGGCACATAGGGGAATTAAAAAAAAAATAAAATCTGGATGATACTCAATGCTGTGATTACAGTGAGGTTTCCTGGATATCCAAGAGGGGATCACGGCTGATCTGGGAAGATGTGAACACAGTGTTACAGAGGTGCTTTCTGCCCTGCAGAACCTCTTATCTTGAAATTGTTCAGCTCTTTGGAGCGGCTTAACCTCTCTCCATTTAACTCTGTAATGCAAGGGATGCAAATCCTGCTCTGCCAGAGAAGGGCAGCAGACAGCTTTCCTTTTCCACCTTTTTTCCTTTTCCTTTCCCTTTTCTCCTCCTCCACACCCCATAGCATTCCATAACCCATCTGGCAATTAATATTAATTAATTTACATTGCCTTGGAGCTAATGTTACCAGAGCAACACAGTATCACAGCCTGAAGGATTTATTTCCACTTAATCGATTGTCTCTCCACTCCTCATATTTTTTCCCGGTTGTCTCCATCACTCATTAATTCCTTCTGAGAACTCCTTTAACCAAGGAGGAACTAATGGAAATTCGTGTTTCCCTCGGTGCATCCTCCTCCTTGCTGGTGTCTGTGTGTTAAGCTTGTTTCCAGGTAAGTTATTCCACACTGCTCTCTTCCTGATTGCTCTCCTCCGGGCTGACCTTTCCAGTGCCAAGTGAACTAAAGCTCCTGGTGAATCCCTAATTCGATAAGCAGAGGCCCAGCCAGCCGCCTGTGTTGTCACACTGTCAAATATTCATCGTTTCAGATCGCCAGTGCCCTTTACATCAAATTCTTTCCTCACCTAAATGCGAACTGCGAGTTGAGCTGGCTCGCTGTGACCTGCGACAGGGACACGGTGACAAGTCGGGGGCAGGGGGAGGGAGAAGGGAATGACAACAGGTAGCGATGAATGCAGGGCACATTCCTGCAAGCACCTCCAATTCTCACATCCTCCGGCTAAAAAATGCCTGGGAAGTGTTTCCAAACCACTCCCGGCGGAAGCGAGGGGGCAGGTCAGAGGCGCTCCTGATAGGATCTGGGAGATCCTTGTCGCTTCATTCCTTGGATATTCCTCCGGCCACAGGTGACCCAGAGCCCCCAAGGACAACTTTTCCCGCTCTCACCTCCAAGCACAGACGTGCTCCAGCAGCAGGATTTGTTCTCCCCCTCTTTTAGGTAATGCCTGGCTCACTTTTCCTCCAGAGGTTCAAAGCCAAAAGCAAACTGTCTGTAGGAAAGGAGAAAAAAGGGTGCTGTGCCAGGTTCCTCTTGCCCAAAGGGGTAAAATTAGGAATAAAAAGAGGATTTAGCTGTCCTTATGCTGTTGCTACTGTAGGAGAACCCTGAACTAACACACAGTGGAGTGAGTGCTTTGGAAGGAAAAATGAAGAAAAACAAAATATATACAATAAGCAAGATGAGGGGGATAAAAATGACAGGGGGGAGCATAAAAAAGGAACAGCAGAAGATAAAAAGGTAAAAAAATTCCAAAAGCAGTGACATACCTCCACATCACCCTCCCTCCATTCCTCTTCCCTGGAGAGTGCTGAAGAACAAAGCTGGGATGGATGATGGATGGATGGATTGATGGATGGATGGATGGATGGATGGATGGATGGATGGATGGATGGATGGATGGATGATGGATGGATGATGGATGGATGGATTATGGATGGATGGATGGATGGATGGATGGATGGATGGATGGATGGATGGATGGATGGAGGGATGATGGATGGATGGATGGATGGATGATGGATGGATGATGGATGGATGGATGGATGGATGGATGGATGATGGATGGATGATGGATGGATGGATGGATGGATGGATGATGGATGGATGGATGATGGATGGATGATGGATGGATGGATGGATGGATGGATGGATGGATGGATGATGGATGGATGGATGGATGGATGATGGATGGATGATGGATGGATGATGGATGGATGATGGATGGATGGATGATGGATGGATGGATGGATGGATGGATGGATGGATGGATGGATGGATGATGGATGGATGGATGGATGATGGATGGATGATGGATGGATGGATGATGGATGGATGGATGATGGATGGATGGATGATGGATGGATGATGGATGGATGATGGATGGATGATGGATGGATGATGGATGGATGATGGATGGATGGATGATGGATGGATGGATGGATGGATGGATGATGGATGGATGGATGATGGATGGATGGATGATGGATGGATGATGGATGGATGGATGATGGATGGATGATGGATGGATGGATGATGGATGGATGATGGATGATGGATGGATGGATGGATGATGGATGGATGGATGATGGATGGATGATGGATGGATGGATGATGGATGATGGATGATGGATGATGGATGGATGATGGATGGATGGATGATGGATGGATGATGGATGGATGGATGATGGATGGATGATGGATGGATGATGGATGGATGATGGATGGATGGATGGATGGATGATGGATGGATGATGGATGGATGATGGATGGATGGATGATGGATGGATGATGGATGATGGATGGATGATGGATGGATGGATGGATGATGGATGGATGATGGATGGATGGATGATGGATGGATGATGGATGATGGATGGATGATGGATGGATGGAGAGCCATGGCCCATGGGAATAACCTGGAGAATCGGGGCTGTGGCCCCCTTTGAAGCAGCCCCACAGCCCAGATGCAATTTTCATTTCCTGTGGGGAAGCCCAGCTTTGTTCTTCTGAAGCAGATAAACCAAGCCTTGTAAGACTGTGCTTTGACATGAGGAATTAAAAGGCCAGGCCTGGCCTCTCCCTGCACATCCCAGTGAAACAGGGGCACTTCCCAACACCTGCCCTGTGCCTGGAGGGTCTTTTTTTTCAAGAGAATTTTGAAACTGAGGTGAAATTGTGCTGTTGCTCTCCAGTAGCAGCTGTAATTCAGGAGCATTCCTACACTGACATTGTTAATAAAGTATCTGGTGCTCTTTTGTGATAAATTATTGATTTATCTACTTCAAGCCCATAAAATTAGAATGTTAAAAGGCAACAATTCCTTTTGGGGGGAGGAGGAGAAACTCTGATAATATCTACTTCATTCATGCTAATGAATGACCAAGATATAATTGGCTCCACATTCTCTGTTAGCAAATATTGTTACTCAGACAAAAGTAGTACCACTGTAAAGAAAAGCCTTGTGGGATTACCAAAACCCTATTTACAAGTCTTTACTTCCCTTTAACTGATTTTTTTTTTCCCTTCATTTTAATAGGAAAAATACCTCCAAAGACTAAAGATGTCTATGTGGCTTTTATGGTGGCCTTCCACAAAGGAGTTTTGAATTTTAATGTTTTTAAGCAATGTTCTGTGTGGAGCACATATGTCCTTAATGAGAGAGTAGATGCAGTTCATTAGTTTATATTTGAGGGATGAAACATTGCTGAGTGGAGCTGTTAAATTTAACTGATAATGGCCAAGTAGGGAAAATTTAGCATTTGGTTATTTAAAGTTACACATAGGCTAATCCCTGATTGCTCCCAAGGAGAGGGAATACACACCATGAGGAAAATGTGAGGTGAGGCTTGAGGTGTAAGTGTCGACAAAATTCAAATTTCAGAGCAGCTGGAGGTGACTCCGTGGGTCTGGTTTGGGCAGAGGGGTAAGAGGTGAAAAATGCTTTTTAAGTGTGAAGCACAGCAGTTGATGAGAGCCCTTCCTGCACATTCTTCATGATCTCAGCCCTTTTCCAGGTTTATTTGTGCTGGGGTGACCTGGCATCACCACATTTAGCCCTGCATGGCTCAGTGATGCTGCCAGGGCAGCGTGCCAGGCTCCAGTTTGGGAAGCACAGAGGTTGTACCCCTGGAATTTCTGGCTCATTTATCCCCAAAGCTGGTGAAAAGTATAGTCTGGATCACTGGGAATAATCAGCATCCTCTGCTCCAGGACAGCCCCAAATCTGTGCTTCCAAACACCATTTTTCAGTGGGATTGCAAGGCTCTTATGCCTGCTGGCCTACAGACATCTCAGAACTCTTCTGCCAACGGTTTCATGCACAAGGAACATGGAGCCAAGCTGCAGAATTCAGTGTCAACATCCAGACTGTGAGATTTGGGAAGAATCTTAGTAAATTAAAGCTCAAAACTGCACAATAAAAGTCTGTGAAGATCTTCAGAATTAGATTATTTTTTTTTCTTCTACTCCACAGCAACATGTGGGCATTACATGTGTTTTGGTGGTACATTAAGGAGTAGATAATCTGTATTTGGTTATTTCCCAGACAGTCAGTAATAATCATTTGAATAAGGGAGATTTTAAAAAATGCATCTGGCAACTCTGTGGGTGTGTTTTGTTGTTTGTTTTCTTTTTTTGTTCTTTTTCCCCTTCTTTCAAAACCCCCACAATATAAAATAAGAAACAACATCAGAAACAACTCTGAAATAATTATGAAACCAATAAAGAACCCCTGAGCTCTAACGCACACAGATGACTTTCCAGAGGCGGCAGGCAGGCTTGTGTGTGGAGTAAAAAATAAAATAAAAATAAAAAAAGAAAAAGGAAAAACTCCGGGAGCAGGGATGGGAGGGAGGGATGGGAGGGGGGACTCCGGAGCCCCCCAGGACTGGGACCCTGCAGAGGGGAGGCCGCGGGGCTCAGATGTTCCAGGGGTGCAGGATTAGGTTTGGTCCTTGCCAAAATAACAACAACAACAAAAAATTATGAAATAGCCGACACAAACCTAAATAAGGGGCGGGAAAAAAAAGAAAGAGTAAAGAAAAAAACTCCAACTCCTCTCCTACTCCTCTTCTTTTTTTCTTTTTTTTTTTTTTTTTTCCCTAAGCAGCCGAGCCCAGCTCATCAGCAGCTGAGGCAGGAGCAGGAGGGGTTTTGGAGTTAACTGCATGCAGGAAATCTCTCACATCCTGAGTCCCGGCTCGCTCCTCTCGGTAACTGTATATTATGGGGCTGCTCTCCAGCCCCAGCTGATGAAAGTTTGTCTCCCTCAGTCTGGGCTGCGATGTCAAAGCGCCTCCAGGCAGCGCAGCCGCGCTCCCCCCGTGCGCTGCCCCCGGCCCGGCTCCCCGCGCTGCTGCTGCTGCTGCTCGGCCCGGGCTGGCTCCTGCGGCCCGAGCCCCGCGCCCGCGGTAAGTCACACACAGCCCCCGCCGCCCTTCCAGCAGGACCCCGCTCCATTCCAGCCGGACACGGAGCGGGGAGGTGGCTCTGGAGCTCCGGAGCGCTGCTCCCCCCGCTCCGCTGCGGCCGTGCGCCGGGAGGTCCCGGCCGGGCACACGCGGAGCTGCCGCTCCTCTGCGCGGCTTCGCAGACATTGCCCGGGCAAACTCCGCCGTGCGGCACCCCCAGACCGGCTGGGTGCCATCCCCCGGCACCCCCAAACCCGCTGGGTGCCATCCCCCGGCACCCCCAGACCCGCTGGGTGCCATCCCCCGGCACCCCCAAACCTGCTGCTTCCTTCTCTGCACCCCCAAACCCGCTCTGTGCCATGCCCCGGCATCCCCAAACCTGCTACTCCCTTCTCTGCACCCCCAAACCTGCTGCTCCCTTTTCTGCACCCTCATCCCCCGGCACCCCCAAACCTGCTCTTTCCTTCTTTGTATCCCCAAACCTGCTGTTCCCCTCTCTGTACCCCCATCCCTGCCTGTCCTTTCTCTGCACCTCCATCCCCCGGGTACCCCCAAACCTGCTGCTCCCTTCTCTGTACCCCCATCCCCCGACACCCCCAAACCTGCTGCTCCCTTCTCTGCACCCCCAAACCTGCTGCTCCCTTCTCTGTACCCCCAAACCTGCTGCTCCTTTCTCTGCACCTCCATCCCCCGGGTACCCCCAAACCTGCTGCTCCCTTCTCTGCACCCCCAGCCCTGTCGGTCCTTTCTCTGCACCTTCATCCCCCGGTACCCCCAAACCTGCTGCTCCTTTCTCTGCACCCCCAGCCCCACCGGTCCTATCCGGAGCTGACCCCCGAGGGTAACAGCATCCCAAATGCGGCTGGACAGCTGTTTCCCAAATATATCCCTGTACATATTCTATCATAAACGGTGTTTGGGTTATTCGGGACGTTCTGCAGGCTCCCTGCCCCCTCCTGCTGTGTGTATTCGGGGTGCCCTGCAGGGTCCCGGAGAGAGGGGGTTTGGAAATTCTCGTCCCACGCATCCCCTCCAAACAGCCCCCGGGGCTGAATTCAAGGCTCTGGGAGTCTTGTCAGAGTTTGGGTTCTGTTTCCAGCTGGGAAAAAATTGCGCAGAAAAGCCAAATAGTGATGGTAAAAGCGTCCTGGCTGGGGAAAAGTTTTCTCGCCGCCGCTGTGTTCATTCACAGTGAGCTCCAGGCGGGGATTCAGCTGTGGAGCGCTGTGCTATCCATGCTATGGATGGGGAACAGCCTAGGAAGGGGTTGTCTCTTCCCACAGCAAGTTTGGGGTTTGTTCTGGAATCCTCAGAGCGCCCAGGTCTTCTCTTCGTTAAGCAGCAGCTGACAGTGCATATTTTATGTGAGAGAGGAAAAGAGATTCTCCTCTATGAATACATTGAACAGCACCGTGGGGTGTCTGTGTCCCTGCCTGTTACTATAAACTCGTGTATTTGGTCTTGTTTTTTTTTTTTCCCCTATTGTAACTTGAAGCTTTGTAAATATTTCCTTATCTGCAAATTTATTGACAGTGATTTTCACTGGGACTTTGGCTCTGAACTCGCTAAGAGAAAAGAGAGGGAGATACTTAAGCACATGTAAATCCCAGAGGGGGAAAGGACAAGGTGCTGCCTTTGATCAAGCACCTGGAATTTATCTTAATGGATAAATTAAGGAGTTGCAGCTTTGCCTTTGGGAGGGCTCTTGATTTCTCTTTGCCAGCACTTGCATTTGCACCAAATCAGTGGGATTGGGGTAAAGGCTGCAGAAATTTCCGGACAGATGAAGAGAAATAGGTGCCCTGTGGCTGTTCCCTTTTTGTGGGGCAAGGGAGGGTTGGTTTGGGTGGGGTCCCTTCTCTGAGTGTGGGAGTCACTTTGGCTGGACAGCCCCTCCATGGTTTGGAAGTTCACTTGCAGTTGGGAAAATTTGAGGTAAAATGCTTCAAAGTGTTTGTCCCTGAAATATTAAGAGGACAGACTGTGGGTGACTTGGCTCTAGCACACAGATGAGTGAGCAGAATGGGAAGAGGGGGTGGAAATCCGGTTTCTTATGGCTCAGAATTCCCTCAGAGCCAAGCTGAAGCTCTAAGGTTACGCTCACCCTGATGATTTAAGCTCTGTGTAAAGTTTGTGTCAGCTGCCCATCTCTATGGTGTCTTTAGATACCTAAATTTGAGCAACTGTGGTGGTTGCTGGCCCTTGGATTCGCCTTCCTGTATCTTCCTGCTCCTCTTCTCTCCCATGCAATTTGCTTTTTTCCAGCCAGACTATTCAGTGATCATCCCCTGCCTTAATTCCACGTTTTCCTGTGGAAGCAGAGCTCAGCTTTAGCCCTGCCAGAGCTTGTGCTGCTTTCTTGGTCGCGGAGGTGCTGAAAGTTCTGACCGCGCGTTTCCACACCCGCCCACGCTCCCGGTGACAAGAAGTGCTCTTGGCTGGCTGGCACAGCTCTCACTGGCCACTCTGGAGCCCTGCAGGACATCCCAATGCTGCCAGGACATCCTAATTTTTACATAAACTCGTGCTTAGCCATCAAGACAAGTTGGAGTTATGACGTGCCTTTAGAACCCGGTGTGAAATGTGGCAATAATGTGTGTCTGCCTGAGTGACGGGTCTGTTATTAAACAGAAATTATCAGGTTGTGGGCTAGACAACTTAGAAGTAGCCTTGTTGCTTGCTTTTAGTATGTTTTCTTTCCATTTTTTGTGGTTTTACAATTGCCCTTTTAGTTTCCAACCTTGTGCTGGGTTTCTGCTTAAAGGACAAAAAGGAAAAACTCAACCAGGCCAAATTAACTTTGTTGTACTTGTGGAGTGGGATATAAAGTAGGATAAGATTTGATCTTACAGTCTCAGTCAAATACCTTAAAATCTACACTTGTACAAGCTTTTTGTGGTCAAGGCTGTCTTGTTTCTGCAGGGCAGACAACGTGATGCTGATAGGTAAAGTCCAAATTAGAGAGTGTGTGTGTGCATGCATAAACTTTTAAATTTCTTTGCAATATTGTGTGTTAGCTGTGAAAACAGCAGGAAAAGAAATGAGTCTTAGAATGACAAAGTGGTTTGAGTTGGAAGGGACCTTAAAAACCATCTTGTTCCACCCCCTCCATGGGACCCCTTCCACTATCCCAGGTGCTCCAAGCCTCATCCAGCCTGGCCTTGGACACTCCCAGGGATCCAGGGGCAGCCACAGCTCTCTGGGCATGAAAAAATGCAAATCCTAAAACTGCAACCTAAAATTCTTTATTTTCAGTTAAAATCACTTTTGTCTAGATTTTAATTTGCTACTGATTGCAGCTTCCTTGAGTCTAATGGGAATTAATTGCAGGAGAAGAAATCTTGCCTTGTCTTGTGCTCTAAACCTGATTTCTTCATCGCCCTCTGTGTTTTAGAGCTCATTTATAAATCCTGTCTTCTCTCAACCTGCTCCAGCATTTGTGGCAGATATTTCTGGTGTGTGTGTAATCACCTCCTTGTCTGATGATTATCCCCTTCAGGTCCCCTGCAGACAGCCTGGCATGAGCTGCCACTGTCCATGGGG